>NC_085873.1:8711757-8721757 GCF_034702125.1 Engraulis encrasicolus
CAAAAAGAGACCATAAATGGGAGAGTGACAGAGAAAGAGAGAGAGAGAGAAGAGAGATTAAATCAGAGAGAAATAGTTGACTGAGAGAAATGATGAAAAGAGAGGAAGTAAAAGTAGGAGGGGAAAGAGAGAACAACAAAACAAAAAGTAAAAGTAACAGACTGAAAAAGAGATATAGGGAGATATGGAGCGAGGGGTATAGGAGAAGAGAAGAGAAGAGAAGAGAAGAGAAGAGAAGAGAAGAGAAGAGAAGAAGAGAAGAGAAGAGAAGAGAAGAGAAGAGAAGAGAAGAGAAGAGAAGAGAAGAGAAGAGAAGAGAAGAGAGATAATTGGGTGTGATGAGAGAGACTGTTGGTCAATGGAAAGAGAGACAAGAAACAAGAGAGGGATAGAGTAAACAAGAGAGAGAGAGAGGAGGTTGCAGAAAGCTGGATGATAGACAGATAGAATAAAAGAGAGAGGTAAAGAGAGGTCAAGAGATTAAATGAGAGAGAGATAGTTGGCTGAAAGACCATAAATGAGTGCGGGATAGAGTAAAGATACAACGAGAGAGAGGGGTAGATTAGAAAGACCAGATGAGAGAGGAATGGGATGATAGACAGATAGAGTAAAAGAGAAAGGAATAGAGTAACAGAGAGAGAGAGAGAGAGAGAGAGAGAGAGAGAGAGAGAGAGAGAGAGAGAGAGAGAGAGAGACGGAGAGAGGGAGAGGAGAGATTAAATGAGAGGGGAGCTAGTTGGCTAGTAGATGGGAGTGATGAGGCATCCATGGGCAGGTAGAGAGTCAGACGGCCATCAGTGGCTGATTTGATTCTGCCTGGATGGCCAGATGCATTCCTGAGAGCACAGCACAGCGCACCGCATCATCCTGACACACTGCATGCATACTCATGAGACACTCACACTCTCTCTCACACACACAGGCACACACACACACACACACACAAACACACACACACACACACACACACACACACACACACACACACACACACACACACACACACACACACACACACACACACACACACACACACACTCCACAAATATATAGCCTACACACACACACACACACACACACACACATACACACACACACACACACACACTTTCATATTCAGAGACCAGCACACACACAAGCAAATGCGCCCACACACGCTCACAGATACACACAAAATGTCGCAGCATCATTGTCCTCCAAGGTCTCTCATCGTTCACCATTGCAAATACCAGCCCTTGAGGAGGTCTGATGTACTCCCCAAATCCCCTCTCTGTCCCTCTCTGTCCCTCTCTCTCTCTCTCTCTCTATCTCATTCCCTATCATTCCCTCTCACCCCCCCCCCCACTCTCTCTCTCCCTCAACCGATGTTATCAGAGGGAGACAGAGCACTGACACGATTTAGGTAACAAACGTTATTAAGTACACTTATCTGACTTTGGGCAGTGCTTGGTACTAAGGCATTAGGATAGTAGTGAATAAAAATTGGCTCATCCATGATGTGGACAACTAAAAACAACAACAATAACATTGGTGTGATGGCAACCTTTTAGAAAAAACAAGTCTCACTCCTCAGTTTTCAGATAAAAAATGGCCTCATTTGGTTGGTGGAAAAGTCAACCCAGCATATCAGTTTTCATGGCTACCAGAAAAGTAGTCTGCTTATTTGTTTGTTAGTTTTTTGTTGTTGTTTTTGTTTTTGGTTGTTTGTTATTTTTCCCTGGGCACCCTCCTGCTCAGTGTGTTTTTAGGGTATCTTCTTTTTTTAATAAACATTTTAGATCTTTGTCTTTACTGACAAGATAGTGAAGACTGAGACAGGAAGCTAGTGGAAGAGAAAGGTTATGGTACGACTGGGGGGGGAAAAAACCATGGTCAGATTCAAACCTGGAAAATAATTACTGCTTTCAAGTCAAGTCAAGACTAATTTATTCATCCCCGAAGAGGATATTAATTTATAGCAAAGTTATTAAGCAATGTACCAGTTAATAGATAATATACAAAAACACGGATCATCGTAACACAGATAGACCAATGGGCAAATGCACAGAATAAGACACCAACCACAATACAGCATCGATAGAACAAAGACTAACGAACAAAAAGTAGAGATAAAAACAGAAAACAACACGGATAGAGAGTCAAATGCAATATTCTGAGCTTTCTCTGTGAATGAGCTGGTTTTCCATTGGTAATGGGTTGATTTTAATGGGTTGGGCGGGGGTTGGGGGGGGGGGGCTGTTGACCATTTTTGTGGATGTATAGACCATGCAATGGTTCAATAAACCGATTTTTAAAGTCAAAAGTCTGTGAATGAGCAGTTATGTGCGAGGAATAATGGTTACAGCATTCAGTTTGCAGCACACGAGTCATGTAGGTTAAACAAAACAAAAACAAAACATTCCGAATGTGGCCGTATTCTGGGAATATTCTGGTGGCAGAGTGCTCTAACACAGATGTAAAAAAAATATTCTAGAGCTTGTTTTAAGCCAAACGCTGACAATATTCTGTTAGATGCTAAATTGTAACGCCCAGGGATTTAGATAAACGTTATGTATACTGCCCTACAATATCAGAACGCAGTATCTTGAAAATGGTCGAAAATGGGTTTAGACCGGAAATTGGCTTTAAAATACATTTGTTTCTTGTGTTAAATTTTTTTGGTCCAACTTGGTCCCGTTTCAGAAAAAAACGATAAAAACTGAACAGCGCTTTTTGGTTTTAGGAGGTTACGTCGTACTAGCCAAGAACGCAGTATAATGCGCATTATACTGCACTTCCCCATTGACACCATGGTTTTGGTGTAGACAGTAATACCACAACAGAACGCAGTATAATGATTTTTCAGCTAAAAAGTAATGAGAATGTTGTTGTTTTTTTTGCTTTTCTCTTGTGTGCATTAATTTCCACCATAAAAAAGTATTATATGGAAGCGTCATCACCACTTAACCTCCAACACAGTTGCGTGGCCAGAATGGAAATGGAAATGGAAATGGAAAGGGAAGCCTTTTTTCTCAGTTTGCCATTTTGAATTATACTGCGTTCTGAAATTGTAGGGCAGTATAGTTGTTGCTCACAGCCTTATGTAACGCTCCAGGTTAGACTAAGCCAACCTTTGCCTCCCTATGACTAGCTGTAGGCGGAAGCAAAGGGACCAAAATCCCCAATAAGGTGGACTGGGGTTTTACAAAAATATAAAAAGTAACAATCTTTATTTATAAATATATTTAAATTCTGATTGCCACGAGCAAGTGAAAGGGGGAGTAAAAAAGGAAAAGAAACAATACATCAACAATACATGTACAGTAACAGCAGTCCCTGATAAAGGTGCTTTAGTGCATCTATGCTTCTCACTGTGATGTCAGATGTGGCTGTTGGCCTTTGTTTCAGGGTGCCGAAGTCGGTGGGGTAGTCAGGGGGTTGGCTACAAAGACCCAGGACACACATGCATACAAACAAACACCCTCTGCTTCCGCACATGCATACAATCTCTCTCTCTCTCACACACACACACACACACACACACACACACACACACACACACACACACACACACACACACACACACACACACACACACACACACACACACACACACACACACACACACCCACACACACACACACAGAGACACGCACACCCACACACAGTCTCAGAGGGGCGACAGGAGTTGGCAGCAAAGCGCAGGGCGTGAGCATGTGGGTCAGGATGGTTGGGGCCTGGTCTTGGGTGGATCCCTTTGTGCCTGGGTGGGCACGGTGTGGAAGCCCCCTTTTGATACACACACACACACACACACACACACACACACACACACACACACACACACACACACACACACACACACACACACACACACACACACACACACACACACACACAGGGAGAGCAGGGGCCTGGCTTTCTCTCTCTCTCTCTCTCTCTCTCTCTCACACACACACACACACACACACACACACACTCTGACACACTCACGCAAGGCGCCTTTGATCGCAGACAGCAGAGGGAATTTACGGTGTGCCATTGAGTGGGCAGACGAGAATAGAAAAAAAAAGACAGGGGACCCCCTCTTTGGATGGATCCACACGCTGTTACGACTCTCTCTCTCTCTCTCTCTCTCTCTCTCTCTCTCTCTGTGTCTCTCTCTCTCTCTTTTTTTTCCCCTTGGTCAGGCCTCTTTGGATGGACCCAAACGCTGTTACGACTCTCTCTCTCCTCAAATCTCTCTCTCCCTTTCTCTCTCTCTCTCTCTCCTTTCTTTTTTTTTCTCAGCCGGGCCTCCCCTTCTCTGATTTACAACGACCATTGAGACGCTGTAAAGGCAACTACAATAATCCTTTAATGGCCGAGGAAAGGAGTAAATGGGTGGAGGGGTAAATTCTGATTCAGGGGCCCGCCCGCCGGCCCGCCTGCCCTGCCAGTGGGCAACACCCAGGGACAGATTACTGCATGAGCCTACAGGGCCCAGGCACAGGGGCCCAGGAGTCAAGGGGGCACTGAAGCCCAAGCCTCTGCGCTATATATAAAAAAACAAAAAAAACATAATTATTGGTCTATATTTGTGCTTTCATATTGTGTTAAAAGTGCACTTAAAATTGCTATTTTCATATTTTCTCGGGGAAGAAACCCAAAATCTCTACAATAAAGGCTCTCCAACATCTTCACTAAACCCTAAATCTTTTGTAACCTCGCGATGCCACGGAGGAGGGGGGGTCTTTCTTGCTGTCTGATCCAGGGGCCAAGGAATCATACTCCCTCCCTGGCAACACCATCACACACACCACACCACCGACGCCGAGTCACAGAAGCACTATGTCTCGGCTACTGTTACTGTATACGGTGTATTGCAGTAGTTTGAAACATATAATATGAACGGCAATGGACATACATATGTGTGTGTGTGTGGTGTGTGTGTGTGTGTGTGTGTGGCGGGGGTGGAGGTGTATACATTATATGTGCATGTGTGTGTGTAGGGGTGGGTGGGTGCAGCAGTGTTCATGATTGTGTTGTGTACTGGAGTATGTGCATTGGTGTGTGTGGGACAGGAGGCTGGATCCGTCTGTCTGTGCATATCTGTGTTAGGCTATAGAGAACAACATAGGCCCCTACAGACTGTAAAGGACATCAGGCCCATCACAGAGACAACAACACAGACTACTAGGCTACTGAGGATCACATCATAAAATGGTGGCGTTGAGAATGAAGTTACACTTTTACTGCCCCTTCACTATTTTACCATAGCAGCAGAGAAGAGCCTTGTTGGGAGGCTTGGGAATACTTTGCTGTTGTTGCGTGTTACGACGTCCAAAGCCAAGGCAGAGGTCACTGTCACACAACCTCTCCTCCAAACGTGAGAATAAAAAGGCATAAATCATTTCACTGTGAACTCTTCACTCTTCAGACTCATTTTAGGAGAGAACTAAACAGTGGCTGGATCTTTTTTAACAGGCAAGAGGTACCCTACCACTGCACACAAAAGCTGTCTTGCTGCTTTTCTGAAGCAGACGGTTGTAAATTCTGCACCTCTATCTTGGGGTCATTTGTGCGAGCCCCTTTCCCAGAGAGCCATAATGAGAGAGTGTAAAAATAAAATCACAGCCTGCACGGACATATTTTCAATCAACAGCTAATATGAGAAATACATATGCCGGCAATATGGTAACGGCACCCGTGAGGTAGGAGAATGGGAGCCATATTGTTTAGCATATAATAAGCTGCCAGCCTGGACTGCCGCTAATAATTAGACATAAATAAATGATTAAAAAGGGAAATGTGATGGAATATTAGAGGGGGGAAATCACAGTAGGCTATGCCTACAATTATGCGACCGAGGAGAATTCGTTAAAACAGGAAAAGAATAATAAGTTAGAGAACAATTGACCAAGCACGGAGTAGGTTTTCACCTCCTTCCTGTTAAAAAATAACCTATATCAATTATAGGCCTAGTATTAAAAAAACTAAGTCTAATTTCAAACAGTAGTCAGAGCATTAAAAGACAGTGTCGACTACTAGACAATCAGTCATTAATCTCGGCACGTTTCGTGCGCATGCAGGCCGTGGAAGGCCTGCACAATTTCAATGTGCGTACCATGACGCAGAGAATTCTTCCCTAATATATAGGCTACCCTATTGACAAATGTCTTTAACCATGACAATATATATAATATTATTTGATTAAAAAAATAGCACTTATGGACGAAAATTGTTTGAATATCCTTCCAGTGGCTTGAATTCGATGCTTGCGCAGACTGGCTATGAATTCTCAAGTCATGTGGGCTATGTTGTTCAAACTTTAAATAAAATGCATGACCTAGGCCTTATTACGTTTGAAGGTATATATATCCTATTTATCAAGTCCATATTTAGTATGTTCTATTTGGTGTGGTGTGGGAAATAAAATACCCTCACGTGTCTTGTTGGCAATCTGTCAGTCGAGTCGATAGTTTGTGCAGGCTAATTGCCAAGCTGTACCTCACCTAAAGATGAAGGAAACGGCGACGGCCATAAATTGTGATTGATTAACATTTTCTTCCCGGTCCAAAACAAACAATACACTCGCGCCGAACAACAAGCTATGAGACATCACAAAAAAACGCCAGAGACGAACATTAGTGGAGCACGGATAGAGTGGCTGAGTTATTAGACTGAAAGACGATCGAAGGTGTAGGATTACCACTTCTGTGATTTCTTGGTAACTTTGCGCGCGTGTTGTTTGGTGTTCCAAAAGCTCTCCGTGTAGCCACCAGGTGGCAATGTGCTTACTTTCCTTTAAATAATACCAATACATTTATTAAAAATCAAACCTAAAAATGAGCATACTGTAAATATTCGTCGTCGTTTACAGCACATAGCATAAGTAAACAAATTAAATATGTAGGCTATTAGGAATACCCTGCAAGCTGTTCAATAATAGCATCCATAATGGTGAACTATTTCTAGTTATTGTCAAATAGTTGTGATTATTCATCACAATGTATTTTGTTATTATTATTATTTTTACAATAGTAATAATAATAATTATTATTATCATCATTATTATTATTATTATTATTATTAGCCTATAATTATTATTAGGCCTAATATTGTAAACTAATTGCAATTATGCATTTTATGCATTTTATTAGCGAGAGAATATATTTAATTATTTTAGCTGGACTGCATTAAATTGTGTGAGTACAATTATGCTTAAAATGTTGAACAAACAAAGAGTAATTCAACCTGCTAAACAAAAAATATAAACGCTGTAAACACTCGGCGTGAACCAGTGCTCTGTTTTTTTGCGTGCTGCACTGCAACAAACTGAACGTCAGGCCTACCCAAAACAATGGCAAACAATCTCGGAATAACATGATGGCTGACTCGAGAGGCTATTGTTTTCATGTCACAGTCTAACCAAAAGTTTGTCTAGGCAGGCAATAATTCGTCCCCTTTAGACCACAGTGAGCCGCGTGTTTTTGCCAGAGTCGCTGTTGAATTACTTATCAATAGGTTAAGCAGAATGCGCCAGATAAAGCGGTAGCCTGTTCTTGTATTATCATTTCTTCCGGTGAATGATGACTGGTTTAAACTATGAACGTTGACGAGACATTTGAGTCATCATGGCGACGGCGTAATTATTGCTTAGACTTTAATTGTTAGTTTCTTACATTTCTCTGGCAATTTTTCTGCCTAGAAAACACACTATCAAGCAAAACGTGCAATTTACGCAGAAACGTGTCTAATTCATGTCGGTCGTCTGTGGCCTACCAGAACACATTTTATAGCGCAATGCCTATCTATAAAATTATTCTTCTGCAATGATAATTAACTTATATTAGCTATACTGCTAATGTACTCCGATTTGATTTTAATTCTTCAAATATGATATGCATAGGCTATATCTCAACTACACAGTGAAATAAAAGATCCAGACTCCCTCTGACGAGGCCTATAGAGCAGAGTTATTATTAGCACATTTAAATTAAATGTAATGGCATTAAAAATGTATAAGTGCATTTGAGGCGCTCACTGAAATCACATACATTACGGTCAAAATGAAGAGAGGCAAAAACAAGAGACGTAAAAAAAACAAATGATAGTAATAAATAAAAAATGTGAGAAAACACACACATGTAGGCTGTACACATTGCAAAGTGGTGCTTGATTTCAAAGAGCAGATCCGCCTTACCAATACACAGACTAGGCCTAGGCCTATAGGGCCCCACCAAATTTTCCCCCTGCAAGAGCCTCCAACAGTTAGCCCCACCATGGTTAACGCCCAGCAAAAAATGTTTAAGAGGGCCCCCTGTCTATATTTTGCCTATAGGGTCCACACATGGGTAGAGAGGGGCTGTTGTTGTCTATGTTTGCTACAAGGTGATGGAGTAAGATGGTCACTGTGGACTAGGGGGTTTCCACTCAGCACCTGCTGGATTGATTTTGTGTCTCCCCTTGGTAAGGTGACCGCGTCTCATAAGACACGCTGGACAGATGGGTGTGAAGGCCACACAGGGGTCTGGAGGTGAGATCGCATCACCCCTCCTCTTTCTCTCCGTCTACCTCGGCCTCTCTGTCACTCTCTTCTTTCTCTTTCTTTCATGCTCTCTCTCTCTCTCACTCACTCTCTTGTTCTTCCTTTTGTCTTTGCTCCTGTCATCCGCTGCACTGTCTCTCTTCAATTCCTCTCTCCTTCACTCTGTTTTTCAATCTCTCTCTCTCTCTCTCTCTCTCTCTCTCTCTCTCTCTCTCTCTCTCTCTCTCTCTCTCTCTCTCTCTCTCTCTCTATCTATCTATCTCTAAATTCTAAATAATTCCATATCTCTCGCTCTATCACCTTGTCTTTCCCTTTAGGGTATTTTGGTCTGTGGCCAGTGTAGTATCAGTCCGTTGAAAAATAGCACTGAAGTATCAAGCCTACCCTGCTTGCGAAGAGCTACTGCTGCCCACTCCTGCAGCCTTCACGTTTTCTCTCTCTCTCTCTCTCTCTCTCTCTCTCTCTCTCTCTCTCTCTCTCTCTCTCTCTCTCTCTCTCTCTCTCTCTTCTCCTCTCTCTCTCTCTCTCTCTCTCTCTCTCTCTCTCTCTCTCTCTCTCTCTCTCCTGCTGCCATTATACCACTCCTTCACCTTGGCCGGAGCCCATTGTGTGGCCCCTGACAGCTATAATGCTAATCATTTGCTCCAGTGGCCGTCTAGGGGAGCCGTGTTTGAACAAGCAAAGGGGGCACGGGGGCATGAGGGCACAGGGGCGCGCAGCGAGCCAGCCAGCGAGCAGCGGGGCGGCCAGGTCAGCCTGAAACAAGTGGAGCGGAAACAACAATGGACACAGTGGAACAACACCTCACCTCACCTCACTTGTCTGCCGGTGTCAAGTATAACATCAGGGTAGAGCAGCCACCACCACCACCACCAGCCATTGCAAGTCGTCAACACACGTCAACACAGACAGAGAGAGAGAGACAGACAGACAGACAGACAGACAGACAGACAGACAGAGAGAGTGGGGGGAGAGAGAGAGAGAGAGAGAGAGACAGACAGACAGAGAGTGAGAGAGAGAGAGAGAGAGAGAGAGAGAGAGAGAGAGAGAGAGAGAGAGAGAGAGAGAGAGAGAGAGAGAGAGAGAGAGAGAGAGAGAGAGAGAGACAAACATGCACACACCCTCACACCCAGGTTCATTGACCTTGGCCACTGATTCAGACCTCCCGAACAACATGCAGCACAACACAAACACAGGGGCCAGTCCAGCCCTTGTCTCAAGCAAGCACTTCATTTCAATCAAATCTTATGTACACCACACACACTCCACCGCCCTAAACTACACTACATGGCTATTCAAGCCATTCACCGTGATATACACAGCAGCCAACGCAGCCGGAATGTCCATCGCCAAGCCTTTAAAACTGCCCTCTGAGTGGCCGGTCTGACACAGTAAACGTCTGACTGAGTAGATACGTCATTGTTAAAGCCTCACGTTGATTAAGACGAACAAAGCAAAATGGAGATGCATGGGTGTCATTGGACTCCACCA
>NC_085873.1:8729257-8734257 GCF_034702125.1 Engraulis encrasicolus
GTGGATGTGTACAAGCAAGCGAGCCAGCGAGCGTGTAGCACTAGACTACGGGGGTGAGGGCAGGGTCAGACAGGTCAGCGGCTGACCGGGCCAAGACACCCCTCAGCCTGGGTCAAGAGTTCACGCAGAGGGGAGGAAGTCACAGAGCAGTGTGGGGGAGAGGAGGAGGGGAGAGGAGAGGAGAGGAGCGGAGCGGAGAGGAGAGGAGCGGAGAGGAGAGGAGAGGAGCGGAGAAGTGGAGAGGAGTTGAGGGGAGAGGAGAGGGGAAGAGGAGAGGAGAGGAGAAGAGAAGAGACTAGAAGAGGAGAGTGAGGAGAGGAGAGAAGAGGAGAGGAGAGGAGAGGAGAGGAGAGGAGAGGAGAGGAGAGGAATTGAGTGGAGAGGAGAGGAATTGAGTGGAGAGGAGATGAGAGGGGTAGAGATGGAAAAGTAGATGGAGGAGAGGAGAGGAGAGGAGAGGAGGAGAAGAAAGGAAAAGAGAGGAGAAGAAAGGAAAAGAGAGGAGATGAGAGGAAAAGAATGAGCAGGAATGGTATACATACACACACAACACACACACAACTATTGCAAACACACCCAACACACATGCACAACAACACACCACACCCACTGCTGGGGTCATACAAGGTGCAACCTCGGTCACCACACACACACACACACGCACACACGCACACACACACACACACACACACACACACACACACACACACACACACACACACACACACACACACACACACACACACACACACACACACACACACACACACACACTTCTTCTCCGGCGCATATACATCCAGATCTCCCATTACCGCACACAATAAACCCATCAAAAATTGGCAAAAATAAATAAATTAAAAATAATATATAATCATTTATGATCCAAACTGACTGTGCAAATTCTTCGGGGGGGAAAAAATATGAATAATGTTCCTGACTAAAGTCGGAAGTTGGCATGAGGCAGGGTGTGGTGTGGTGTTGAGTACATACCAATATGTGTCCTTGCCTCCTCCACTTGTGCTTGTCTCCTCGTCCCTCCTCCTGGCCCCTCCTCCGTGGAGAAAACGATAAAGTTTCCCAGCTGTCAGCCTCGCCACAACAACTTTTGAGGGACTGTTTTTCATTCACCATCCCAATTGCAAATGAGAAGAAGACTTTACAATTGAGCTTTTGCAAGATATTGAAATATAATGCTGTTGTCAGTGATGTCATCATGACGAGAAGCAAGTGGAGGAGGCAAGTGGAGGAGGCAAGGTCACATATTGGGATGCACCCCATGTCTCTCGTTAATGGACGACCTGTGCGAGAGCTGTTCATTCTCCTGACAGTAAAAAAATACATCCATTCTCTGTCCACAAGGAAGAAAATGGACAAGTTCATCACACTCACCAGTCCAGACAGGAAAACAGAAAGAAGAAGAAGAAGAAGAAAGAAGACAGCAGAAGAGAGAGGAAGGGAGGAGAGGAGAAAGAAAAAAGAAAAAAAAACATAAAATGAATGGAGACGAGTGAGAAGAATACGTCTCCATATTGAGCTTTGGTCCTTTGAGTGCTTGAGTGACACTTAATTGGCAGACCCCAGCGATACATTAATTTATCGACGGGAAACCTTTTTTTGAACTCTATACCCGAGGATGAATTGCGCACGATCAATTTTCAGGGCCCCCACCAATGTCTGCCAATTCATTTAGAGCTCTCTCTCTCTCTCTCTCTCTCTCTCTCTCTCTCTCTCTCTCTCTCTCTCTCTCTCTCTCTCTCTCTCTCTCTCTCTCTCTCTCTCTCTCTTTCTCTCGTTCAGTCCCGTCGGTGAGTCTGGTAGTGAGTCCCTCTCTACTCCCTCCCCGTCTCTCCCTCCCCTTGTAAATCAAATTTACATTTCGATTATCTAATTTGCAAATGAGGCTCAACGACCGAAGGGGCCGGACACAGGCGGTCAGCCCAGCCCAGCCCAGCCCAGCCCAGTCTCGTCCCCTGTCCCCTGCCCCCTGCCCCTCTTGTCACTGCCCCTGGCTCTGTGTCCCTGTCACAGAGCACAGTCACATGGACGGAGCGTTCTGATGTCAAGCAGAATATCCTCAGTATTCGGCTTAAAATGAAGAGACGGGGGCTGTGGCATGTCCATGGGTTCGAATCCGGCCTGGGTCGGATTTGCCATCCCTACCCCGTCTCTCTCTCCACATTCGCTTCCTGTCGCTCTTCACTGTCCTATCTGTATTAAAGGCAAATAACCCCATAAAAATACATTAAAGGGACACTGTGCAGGAAATGGTCAAAAAAGGTACTGCAACTATGCTGCTCATTGAAATTGGGCTGCCTATTGGCAAATTTGATATTTACAGGAAAGTTTACTAAGTAATAAACAAATATTTTCTAGTATGGTCCAAGTACAGTCGTTTTTGCAGCTAAAAATGGCTATTTTTGGAAATTCAAAATGGCGGACCATGCAGAAGATCCCCTTTTTCATGTATGAAAAGTGTAATTTTTCCAGTCATAATGAATATTTAAAATTTGATGCTGGTGGTAAGTATTCATGAAAAAGGTAACATTAGTGAATGGGCAGCATGAATTCTGGAAATAAACAACTAAAAATCTCACACAGTGTCCCTTTAAAAGAAAATAAAAAAATGAAGAGAGGGAATATTCCGTTTACATGTATGTAGCAGGGTGTCTACAGGTTTGACCAAGTCAAAATTAAGACATTTTAAGACTTTTCAATACCATTTTCCGAATAAAATTAAGACCAACTCGCAGCGTTTACAGGTTTTAGCAAGTCAAAATTAAGACATTTTAAGACTTTTCAATACCATTTTCCAAATGAAATTAGGACCAACTCGCAAGATCATACACAGGTTCAAATGAAGCAGAAA
This sequence comes from Engraulis encrasicolus, assembly GCF_034702125.1. Taxonomy (NCBI): domain Eukaryota; kingdom Metazoa; phylum Chordata; class Actinopteri; order Clupeiformes; family Engraulidae; genus Engraulis; species Engraulis encrasicolus. Next base: position 8,732,124 of record NC_085873.1, read on the forward strand.
AAACAATTGGTTATTTACATTAATGTAGCCGTTTGAAAACACAAAACTATACACAATGAAACTTTACACTACATAAAATTCAATAATGCGTTCTAAATTACACTACATGGCTACAACTCCCGATTTCCGTCGCGAAGTTCATCACATGGCTGACATAATTATTTCTCCCTAAATTAAGCTCCACAAATTTAAGACATTTGGGTTGAAAATTTAAGACAAAATAAGACTTTTCAAGGCCTTATTTGGCAAATATGAAATTTAATACATTTTAAGATTTTTTAAGGACGCGGCCACCCTGATGTAGCCACGTCCTGCATCCGAACCATTACTGAAGCGCAGAAGGGATGCAGGGTTTATATGACTCGTACACAAACAGAATACTGACACCATTCCATTTAAAATAGGAATATTCCTCGCATGTAAATGTATTCTCTGTCTCCCTACCTCCCTTGGTCCGGGGACACAGATCCAGGATCAGTGGCTTACACCCACAGAGAAAAGATAGACGTGTGGGTCGGTGACATTTTTGTAGTAGTAGAGGTCAGGGTGGTGCAACCACAGATAATCCAACTATTCATCAATTTTCTTTTGAATTTGCTGGATTATGGAAGAACCATATTCATTGATTATACATTGATTACCAATTACTAATTCATTCATGGGCTTTAGCTGTGGTTGTACCACCTGACGCCTGCTACGAAAAAAAACCCTTAATTGACACGTGTACATATAAAACGTACAAACTCATTCACATATGGACTATACAATTTGTATATGGCATATACTATAGAAGTGACCCCTTCCTTATTTAGGTAGATATACATGTTCCATATACTGCATCAAACATACGTATAGACTAGATATTGTACATGGAAAGTGTACAAGTGACATGGCACATACTATAAAAGGTAGCCCACCTCTTATATAAGATGCAAAATATAAGATATACGGGCATGTACGTTTTTTATACATATCTTTTTCGTATGGGTAGTCTTCAGTCGAAGTTGGGGGGTAGGCACAAGGGGTGAGGTGACGCAGGGAGGAGGAGGAGGAGGGGGGGGGGCAGAGCAGATTATGGAGCCTAGGGACCCGGTCTTTTGTTTCAGTGCATACATCTCAGTCAAGCTTCACAATGGCCACAGACCATGTGTGACTCGTGATAGCGTGAGTGCGTGTGCATGTGTGTGTGCGCGTGTGTGAGAGTGAGTGTGTGTGTGTGCGTGTGTATTAGACACACACATACATAGACACAAACATACTTACATATACACAGACACACAGGCGTGTACACACACACACACACACACACACACACGCGCACACACACACACACACACACACACACACACACACACACACACACACACACACACACACACACACACACACACACACACACACACACAGAAGTGACACCCAGCCCTGGCCTCCGTGTGACTTACATGAGGAAGTGGCGGAATGATCCATACCGACCATCAAGCTGATCAATAGAGACAAGCAGCGTTTTTGATGGGGCTGCCATAGTCATTCTCTCTCTCCTCTCCCCCTCTCTATCTATCCATCTATCTATCTATCCATCTATCCACCATAGTCATTCTTTCCACTCTCCCTCTCTCTCTGCCACACTCCCTCTCTCTGTCTCTCTCTCTCTCTCTCTCTCGCCGTCACTCTCTCGCTGTCACTCTCTCTCTCTCTCTCTCTCTCTCTCTCTCTCTCTCTCTCTCTCTCTCTCTCTCTCTCACTCTCTCTCTCTCTCTCTCTCACACACACACACACACACACACACACACACACACACACACACACACACACACACACACACACACACACACACACACACACTCAAAGAGCCACATATCATCTAGGGCACTGAGGGGCGACACTGTGTGGCTTGCTGGCATCCATTTATGGGCGTTCACCTGACACATCAGAAAAGCCCTGCAGCCAACGCATATACTACAACACACGACACAGGCAGAGAACGCATATACTACAACACACGACACAGGCAGCCAACGCATACACAACACACGACACAGGCAGCCAACGCATATACTGTAATACAACACACGACACAGGCAGAGAACACATATACATCACACACACACACACACACGCACACGCGCACACACAC
>NC_085873.1:8739257-8766757 GCF_034702125.1 Engraulis encrasicolus
CACGTCTGGCTTCATTATCTATTTCACAGGCTACCAGAAGGATCATCCCGGTGGGGTGATATTCTGTTGTTGAATGCATACTGTGAATTGTTGCTGTGTAAGCGGTAGCCTATTACAACGCAAGCATCGGATCTGTATTTTCGAGTGGTGGAGTGAAAGGAACGCTGATAAGCAGACCTCAAAATTCACCATAAGAGCATTTTTGTCCAAAATGCTCGTGTGGCTTGGGGTTATCAGCGTCCCCTCTTTCAAAGACCAGAAAACACTGAGAATGGCCTTGTATCTTGACGGCCTTTAAAAATACAGTATAATCCTGGACACATATCGCGTCTGATCTGAATGTGGTGTCCACCTTTCTAACAGACATATTGGTGTAGGGAGGAGGAGTATGCCTAGCAGGCCTAGTAGCGCAGCCTGTGCAGTAGGTAGCCTAGGTAGAACTAAACGTGACTCTGCCGCCAGTTATATGGTGAACTTGACTCAAACTTGTTAAATGGCACTGCCCCACCGTTGTTTACCTACGCCCCCTGCGCCAACGCCGAGTCTGGACCACTGAATCCTGTGTGTGTGTGTGTGTGTGTGTGTGTGTGTGTGTGTGTGTGTGTGTGTGTGTGTGTGTGTGTGTGTGTGTGTGTGTGTGTGCACGAGAATCCAGTTCGTATCACAAAAGCCATCACACCGGTTTTGAATCCTGTGTGTCTTGAGCATCCGCCGTGATGCTCAGTCCACATTGCTGCTGCTGTGTGGAATGTGAGATCACTGTTTGAATCCTGTGTGTGTGTGTGTGTGTGTGAGCAGTGGGCTGTGAAGGAGCTTACACTCTCCACTACTCTCCCCTCACCTCCCCTCCTCTTCTCCTCTCCTCTCCTCTCCTCTCCTCTCCTTTCCTCTCCCCCTCTCCTCTCTTCTCTCCTTTCCTCTCCCCCTCTCCTCTCTTTTCCCATCTCCTCTCCTGTCCTCTCTTTTCCCATCTACTCTCCTCTTCTCTCTTCTCCTCTCCCTCTCCTCTCCTCTCCTTGAGCTCCTCTCCACTCCTCCTCCTTTCTCCTCTCATCTCCTCTCCTCTCTCTTCTCCTCCCCTCTCCTCCTCTCTCATCTCCTCTCTCCCCTTCTCTCCTCCTCTCCTCTCCCCTCCCCTTCTCTCCTCTCCTCTCCTCTTCTCTCCTCTCCTCTCCACTACTCTCCTCTCCTCTGCTCTGCTGTCCACATTGGTGCTGTGTAGTTTATGTGAGACCACTGTTTGAATCCTGTGTGTGTGTGTGTGTGTGTGTGTGTGTGTGTGAGAGAGAGAGAGAGAGAGAGATCTAATAGCATTTTCTCTGCGGAAATGCAGTAAGCTTATGTCAAAATATGTAGGCCTACCTTATGTTAAGAAAGCTGCTATGACATATGGAACTTGTCGGTAGGCCTATTTGGCAATTATTTATTTGAAAATCTGATATTGAAAAAGTTGCCTCACCAGCCATAAATCCCAGCGCACGTCACTGCACTACTATCACAGTGCACAGGGCCTTTAGTAATATATTACGACTTGATCATTGCCATGCTGGTAACAGCTAATTTATAATGCCGTGTATTTAAGGGTTACATTTTAACTATATCACATCTCTGAAAATCCGCAATACTGACCTCTTGTTTTGGCTTGGGATTACATTACATTACATTACACTTAGCTGACGCTTTCATTTACCCAAAGCAACTCACAGTTACCATTGTTCAGGGCATGGGCGTAATTTATGGTGGGGACGGTAGGGACACGTCCCCACCAATATTTAGCCCCCTACTGTGTAATCACGACCAGTGTTGCCGGTAACGTTGTAGTCGCACTACTTTTTTTCAGTAACGAGTAGGCCTAGTCTAACAACTACCATTTCAAAACGTCAGATTAAAGTTACTTATGTAAGACACCGTGCGTTACTATTTCTGGTACATAGGCCTGCCTACAGTACTTTTTGTTTCAAGCGAGGAGTTTGTGGCGACGCCTGAGTATATGATATGAAAAAAAAAACTTTTTATGAAAACTTTTATGAAATGTGATAGAGGGATAACTTCGCCCTGCCATTAAATCAGATTGTGGAGAAATGTAGTAGCCTAGTCCTAGGTATAGACTACAAACGGTTCTGAATCTTAATTAGCCTATTCCAACAGTTGTGCCGACATCATCGGCAATTTCTAATTCACTATTTGGGTGCAGGGACCGGAGCCCTGCAGATGCGTAATAGTTGCGTGACAAGCAGAGAGAGGCGGAGAAAGGTGAAGGATAAAGTGGCCTATTTAAGAAGAAATGTGGTATCTGCGCAGCGCAGATAATAACGAATTGAAATGCACACTTGATCTACTAATACGGGTGTAGCCTATTTAAACTACCGTCGAAAGGACGGGCAGGCTTCAGAATCTTCAGTCTTCCTTTTAAAAAAAAATCCGTCGGACAAACCTCTGTTAACGCGACCCATGTGGTAAATGAAAGAGTTCCTAAAGGAAGGCTACACTTCGGCAAAACATTTCCCTTATTTCATATTAAATTAACCTGACTTGGTTTTACAGGCTATTTAGCTGTAGGACTACTTGAGTAGCCTAGACTAATTGCTGCGACTTGGTTCTGATCTCGCTGAACATCCAACGCGGCTGAAATGGAAGCCTTCTTCCATGAAGAGTATGTAACCAACATCATTCAAAAATCGCAGATAGGCCTACACCTACTCATTGTGTTGTATTGCATTTCGGTCATGTAGAAGGGCTACAAAGCTAACTGGTATGTTGTAGCATTAAAATTCGCCTACAACGTGACACAGTTGGTGCGCAACTATGTGGTGACATCGCTGGGATTTCTGTCAAGACGCGCTGCGCAAAGACACTTGCACGCGCACGTGTGTTGCCTGTAGGCTGCTATGATGCAAACGCAGCTACAGGCAGGGAGAAAGCGAGAGATAGGGAGTTAGCCTATGAGAATGTGTTGTTTTGTATGTAGGCTACAACAGTCCACACAGCATCGCTAATTTTGGAGGATAAAAAGGGTCAGTCGGCACCGGAACCCAAAAAAAATTCTGGGCCGGGTCTTATTTATTTTTTATTTAAAAAAACATGCAAGCTTATTTCAAGAAAAGGTTTGCAAATGTCAGTGTCATTTTTGTTGCTGTTAAAATAGGCCTAAATGTCAATAAAGTGAGTAGGCTAGGCCTATTGGCAGAACTGGTGATCATTTTCATGTTAGGCAATACCACTTTGCTGACATTTGAACCCAAAGCTACTTATATGTTATTGGTAACAGTCTCTGGAGCAATGTTGTATCAGAACTAGCTGCTTTGGTCAATTTCACTCCAGTCATGGATGGAGGTGTAAACAGAGGTAGCCTAAGGGTGGGATTTAAGCCTGCAACCGTGTGATTGAAAGACCAACTTCCTAAGGAACGCTGGTTGACATATCATCTGCTCATTGATATAACATCTGTGTGCCATGAACTTTTGATTGGTAATCAGCCCGCCCCCCCCCCCCCCCCCCCCCCCCACACACACAGACACAATGAAAATGGTCAAAAATCATCCCCCTCTAAAACCATTGAGCTACATTAATTCATAGGCTAATACATTCACATATTGCGTTAAAATTGTACTTTTAACCATTGTATTTTCTAAATTTTCTCGGGGGAGAACCGAGAACCCCCACCAATTTTGTGTCCCCACCAATGTCAAAGTCAAAGTTACTCCCTTGGTTCAGGGTATTGGTTACAGCAATGTGGGGTAAGGTGCCTTGCTCAAGGGCACTTCAGCCATGGATGGAGATGTAGGGAGGGGTCAGGTGGGATTCAAACCTGCAACCCCTTGAAAGACCAACTCCCTAACCACTAAGCCACGGCTGCCCCCCAGAGCGAATGCGAAGGTCCTCCAGACCCTTGTGTGATCTCACGAAGCTGAGTGAAAATACACAAGGGGCTGGCAAGAGTCAGGCTACTAATGGGCTACTCGTTATCTCCCCACAAGCGTTAAAAGAACACAGATATGTACTTATACAGTAACTGCTCTGCTGTACTACTTCCATTTCCTCCAATTGCATTTGTAACAAACTTTTTCACAACCCCACTGGCAAACTCTCCAAAGGGTCCCCGGACCGCTCTTTGAGAACCGCTGCTTTAGAGGATCTACCTAGTCACTGCATTGCCTCCATTTTGTTTTCACTTCTGACCTCAATCTCAAAGGGCGAAGGCAGAAAAATTGTCACTCTAGTGATAGCATCACACTGGGAGATGGGGGTGTGGGGGGGGGCAAGCGCCGCAAAATGGAGCAAAAAAAACGAAACGAAATGTTGCAGTCGGGTGCTCGTGCTCTCAGCATGATGTAGAGAGCTGTATGAAAACGGAGCAGCGAAGCATTGCAGAATTTATGTAAGAGCGGAAAAGTACGCAATATTTTTCCGTGCCCCATATTTGTTCCTGTTGTGCGCACAGGCACACACACATATCAAGGTCTCATTTTTTTTTTCTTGAGCCCCCCCTTCAGCCCACTCCCCCACCACCCACAGAGTCTAAAATACGAAGGCAGAAAGAAGACAGCAAGACAGCGGTGGTTCGATTGGAGGTTGTGATCGAGATGAACCTTAAGTGAACCCCTGAACTTCGCTTGCCCCCCGACTGTTATTATCTTTATTGAAAGGACGACACATTTCCATTCAACAGATGCTAACCTCCCCCAGAGCAGGTTTCGGAGTCGGACCACCACCTCCAACACGCTGAAGGGGCCAAACTCTCGCACGCTGAGGGGAGTCCCATTAAAGGACATCAGAGGTGGGGTGGGGGCGTGGGGGGCGTGGGGAGTAATCGGTGACCTAGCCTTTCCCTCGTGCCACCAATGTAACCCCAACAAACACACACATACACACAAACACGCACGCACGCACGCACGCACGCACGCACGCACGCACGCACGCACGCACGCACACACACACACACACACACACATAGAAAAAAACGTGAAGGATGAAGAGACTGAGAAGGGAGGGTGGAGAGAGGTTGAGGGGGTCATGGTTGACTATGGCATGCATTGAAGTTGGGAGGGAATGAGAAGAAGAGTGTTGCGTCTCAGATCATTGCGCTAACATACAAGCTAATTAGCGTAGCGTCTAGCTGGCGAGAGAGAGCGAGAGAGAGAGAGCGAGAGAGAGAGAGAGAGAGAGAGAGAGAGAGAGAGAGAGAGAGAGAGAGAGAGAGAGAGAGAGAGAGCGAGAGAGAGAGAGACATTGATAACAATAGCTTTGTCACAGGTCATATGGAGACACAGGATCTATGGGTCATAGCCTGTGTTGTAGTGAGAGAGGTCAAACGTCCACAAGAAAAGCAGATTGAGGGAGAAGCGTTAACACAGCGCAGTGTAGAGTTTATACGCCAATTATAAATCCTTTTTTTCTAAAGAAAAGGGATTCAGGAGTAGAGCTAACGCCGCTCTGAGTAAAGTGTAGAAATTAGAATTCTTTAATTGCAGGAAAGCTTATACACTTCGACTATTAATGAAATTCCTTTATTTCATAATGCATTTAGGCACCACATATAACTTAAAAAAAAATAATATTACATGATTTATAAATCATTTACTACAGTAATAAAAGAGATTCAGGAACGGTGTTGTGTAGTGTATTTTAGGGACCACATACAACGTTTTTAACACACCACATGATTCACACTACATCAGTTATATTTTATAGCATTTACAGTATATATCATAGTCATACGTGCACTGGGGACCATTTAGAACACCAGTTATATGATCTGTATATATTTTATTTTATTTATAATTGATATCTGACGTATAAAACCTCTGCTGACATGCAGCACCGCAACCTCACTGTGATCATCAAATCAGACAAATTCACCCAGCTTTCATTTTATCACATCACCCCCAGCTAATACCACACCACGGGCACAAATCGCAGAAAATCGACAAAATTAAAAATAGTCCCGAAATTCGTGTAAACTCGTTAGAAGCGAAATCTAGAGCGATATCTGCACCCCCAGCTAATACCACATGATAGGCACAATTCGCAGGAAATGGACAAAATTAGAAATATTCCCGAATTTCGTGTAAACTCGTTAGAAGCGAAAATCTAGAGCGATATCTGCACTTCCACCCAATTACCAGTAACAGTATACGTACCACGACTACTAACAATCACAACATCCCCCTTGTGAAATTGGGAGGTAAGTGTCTGAAGTGGGTTAGGATCATGTCGTTTCCCAAGAGGGTGAACAGCAGATGAACTCTGAACTCCCGTTGCCCCCTCATCATCGCGCAGTAAGAGAGTCAAACTGAGGCTGGGGGGGGGGGGGGGGGGGGGGTTGTACGGAGACAAGAGAGAGAATGGGAGGAAAACCCAGCCGGTGTTTGATGGTGACGGAAAATAGGGTGGGTGGCGTATGGGTGTACGGGTGTAGGGGTGTAGGGGTGTAGGGGGAGGTTGGTTGTCGGAGTGGAGGGAGAAAGGATGCGGTAAGGGGGGGGGGGGGGGGGTGGACATGTACACGCATAGTGCATTCCCATGATGCATTGAGGCAGCATGTTAGTGCTGTTTCTTTTTTCTTTCGCCTTATTTTTAAAACAAATTGTTGCACTACCTCTCTCTCCCGCTCTTTTCTCTTCCCTTCTCCCTCCTTTTCCTCACTCCTCCTCCTCTCAGGCTGCTGGCTGGCAACAAGGAACGCTTGCTTGCTTTCTTTCTCACTCCCTCCCTCACTGGCTTGCTGGCTGGCTGGCTGGCTTGCTCGCTCCCTCGCTTTCTTTGCTTGCTGGCCTGCTTGCCTGCTTGCTTGCTTGCATGCTCGCTCCCTGTCCGTCCGATGACAAATCATCCTCGGGAAGAGCCAGACGCGGGCCCTCAGGTCCGGGGTTGTGTTTCCATCCCAGCTGGGAGGCCAGGCGAGCGGAGGCATCATCAGTCACGGCCCCTGGACCCCCTCCACCACCACCACCACCCAACACCCATCACTCCAGCACCCCAACCACCCACAATCCACCCTTGGCCTGGAGCTATACGGCTGGCTAGCATGGTGGACCTGCCTCCCCCAAAGCTGAGTGATAGAAACCAGCCTGCTGCCTCCATGCCTGCCTGCCTGCCTGCCACCACCACAGCTACTACTACCACTACCACCAACCACCCCATACATACACACACACATACTCACCCAGAGTGCCTCTCTCACACACGTACACACGCAAAGCATGGAGCCCCCCCCCCCCCTTCCAGATTTACTTTGCCTATTTTACAGACTGGAAGAATGATTTTTCTCCTCCGCTTCTCTCTCTCTCTTTCTCTCTCCCTCTCTCTAGCTCGCTATGTCGCTATGTCATTCCCGATCCATATACGCTATACAATATTGCATACACAGTTTACAATATGTTTCCATTCAATGCACAATTACGCCACATGCACACTCCTTCATTTGTACACAGCCATTCATACGTAGCCTCTCGCCTAAAAAGAAAGCATGTGAGAATGGACATTAATCCTCCAGCAACCAGATAGAGTGGAAAACCCAGAGAGGTCCAGAAGGACCCAGAAGGTCCAGATGTCTACCAGCCAATACAGCACATTTTGTAGTATTAATTCAACACTTAGAGTTGAATTCAACACCCAAGAGTGTAAGTCGTACTGTGTTGTGGGTGTTGAATTAGCAGAATTTACAGTGCATAGCACAGGACAGCCTCTGTATGTCCTCCAAAGTCAGGACAGAAGAATATCGTTCTTAAACCACTGCCTTAGCCCTTTTGTGCAGAGCCTATGTTACAACTTCGCAGTCACCAAAATACTAATGACTAAGTCTTAATCCGTTATTTAAGGCTCTCAGTAATGTCATAGCAATGCTGTTATGATGTACAGTAGCTGCGTATTTTCAGTAAAGAGTAAATAGTCTCATCCACAGGCCAATCTGCAGTAAGAGGCTGCACCATTGCCTTACACTCTGCTTCTTTAAAACCAGTCCAGCTCATACTGTTCTCATTATCCCTCAAATGCTGAAATAACAAAAATCTCGCTCAACTATTTTTTTCTCTTCCCATTAGTTTCCATCAAAACAAACCCAACATACTCAACTGTTGTTTTGTCTTGTTATGGCTGAGTGTTATTTATTCTCCCCCATCTCCCCAATGCTGTTATTTATCTTCTCTGTTGTTCAGTCACATTGGATAGAAGTGTCTGCTGAATGGGGTGTGCTGTAATGATTGAACTGGCCACTGGAGGGAGCTCTGCCTCACTTTTCTTCTCCTGGAGCATCCCATAGACATCTCCTTCCTTCTTTCCTTCCTCTCTCCCTTCCCCCCATCTTTCATGCTGCTGGGCTTTTGGAGTCTGTTTTCAAATGCTTTGTTCTAATGCTATTTATTCATTCTATTACTCATTTTGTTTTGTGTTTTCGTGTGCTTTCACATGCACAAGAAAACTTTAAGCTACTTTTCTTTTATGCTTATTCTATAATTCTGTACATTCCTTGCTACTACTGTCAAGTAAGCACTGCTTTCGTGTTTCAAATGCACTATACAAAAAAAGCATTTGCCTGATCACGGTCTGCAAGTACCGTCTGTAGTACCGTGGGAAAGCACTAGGGGGCGACCTGTAACTAGACACCTCCAGTGCATGGACCCATAAGACTAGAAGAGACTGCCTTTTATTACATGATGCTCCCCACAGTAAAAAGTCTGTTGCACAACTTGATCTCCCTCCATCTTCAAATGAAGCGTCGGCTCCTCCAAAGCAATAAGGCACCAGGCATGTTTAGGGTCTACAAGGGACGTGTTGACTGCTGAACACACCGGTCCACATAGTACAAACACAACAGCCGCCACAGCCAATGTAGAGAGGGCTCTCTCACACAACGTCAGAGGCAATGACACGGCTCTTATGAGCAGACATGGATGTACACATACTGTAGCTACACACATACAGGCAATACACATAGAAACAAGGACCCCACACGTGCATACACCAATATATGTGCACACACATGGACCCACACACACAGACCCACACACAGACCCACACACACACACACACACACCACCCCCCCAGAGAGAGAGAGAGAGAGAGAGAGAGAGAGAGAGAGAGAGAGAGAGAGAGAGAGAGAGAGACACATAGAGACACACACACACACACACACACACACACACACACACACACACACACACACACACACACACACACACACACACACACACACACACACACACACACACACACGCACGCACGCACGCACACACACACACACGCACACACACAGAGAAACACACACACACTCACACGCACACAGAGAGAGAGAGGTCAGAATAATGATATGGTTAGCAGTACTCACACTCGGGTGCCCCCTCGTCCTGGTAGTCTGAGCCCATTGAGAGGTCGTCGGAGGGAGCAGAGCGCCCCAGACTGGAGCTGCGATTGTCATCCGAGCCCTCCTCATGGCCTCCCTCCACTACAGAGGAACACATGACAGGCACAACACTCAGCATAACGGGCCACACACACTGTATGTATAGTACATGAACACACTTAGAAGCTGCTGACATGTGCATGGATTTTTATGGATGGAGTTTTTCTTTTTATCCCTAACGGGGCACACATAGGTCTACTGTAGGGCTTACATGTACTACACACTTAGAAGCTCTTTACATGTACATGGATTTTTATGGATGGAGTCTTTATTTTTATCCACATGGCGTTTTTAAACGTTAATGGATACAAAAAAAACATCTGCCGTTAAAAATATCCTCAACAGTATCCAGCACCTCAGATTCACCCCAAATACAGTAAACACAACAGAAAGAAAGCATAAAATGGACACAAACACAAAAATGGACGCTACATGGACACATGGATGACAGTGACACACATCAAAATCCACGTTAGCAGAGCACCCCAGACTGGAGCTGGGCTTGTCATCCACACCAGACTCCACTACAGAGGGATACATGATGACAGGCACCAGATTCAGCATAACGGGACACACATACTGTATAGTATATACATGAACACGCTTGGAAGCCGTTTACACGTATATGTGGGTGGGAGACGTGACGCCTTGTTTTCTCGTAACATTGGTTAAAAACCTACAAAACTGTTATTTTTCCTTTAAAAAACAAATGTCAATGAAAGAAGATGTGATACATTATGTTTCATATTAGTCTTAGATGAGAAGAAACATTTTTGTTAAGATTTATGTAATGGTTTATATGTCAAATATCCTGCGGTGTGACTGTAACTGTCATCATCTCTCTTCTGATTCCTGGTAACTAGCACTTAGTGCTTTCAATTATCCCTCCTGCTTACTCTGCTCTGCTCTGCTCAATTACTACACCTGTTCTCACTCTGCCTCCTCATTGGCCAGCCACCTGCACTGCATTCACTCTGCCATTAACAACTGTATATAAAGCTCTGGTTCTCAGTTCCTCTCTGCCAGACCGTCTGCAAACTTGTTCCTGATACCTGTTCGCTGGCTTTCTACCTCTGACTCCTGAACACTAACCTGGACCAACCTGATTCTCTGCTTGATCTTCTGCCCTGGAAAACCCGACCTGCCTTCTGTCCGACGACCACCCTGATCTCCAACCCCGGTAAACCGACCAGCCATTCTATCTTCCGACCAACGATTACTGCCTGCCCCTGTCTGTACATCTGCCCTGTTTAATTTGCCTTGTTTTGTGTGTGTTCCCCCCCAGGACTCCCGGACCCTCCACCACCAGCTCCATCGGACGCATCTCAGTCTCTGGGGGGACACACACAAACGGGCTCCCGGACCCCTGCACTCTCCTAACTCCCTTTACCCTGAAACCTCAATAAACTGTGAGAAACGTGACTCATTTGTGGTCCTCCTCTGTCTGGTCCTGACCGTAACATTAATGAAACCTGGAATATAATAAATATATATATATATATATCATAACCAACAACATTTTGAATAATGTATGAAGCATTTGGCATGATTGCATAAATATCAAAGGGGAAGAAAGTTTGTTTTTTTTTGCATGTGGGGCCTTATTTCTGGAATTACACACATCACTCTACACACCCATACCACTTTTTTCCCATTTGGTGCCATTTGGAAGATATTGTGTCAGACGGTATCCACTCAACGGTAGCCTTAGGGGCATTATGGCCAAGTCCATAAATGAGTTGTTCCCACTTTTTAAATGTTGTACAGTTGTGCCATAGTCGAATCAAACATGTACCGCGTCTGTCACACCCCCGCCTACTTTAACTCATTTCTTTCTGAAAAATGCAAGGGAAGGCGGCGCCGTGACATCATCGGCTGGCGACACCGTTTACCAGCAGCAGGCTGGCTGCCATTGCATTGCTTGTTGCGGTCTGTGTTTGCAAGTAAGCAGTTAGCAAGCAAGGCTGTGAAAACGTCCTCTTTTACAGAAGATGGCAGAAGATTCTGACTGTGGCTATGTCTCAAATCACGCACTTGTGTCAGTGCACTGACAGTCAGTGCACAGTGCACACAGTGCACTGAGGTCTTTAGTGCATAGTGTCATGGAAAAATTTGAGCACTATGCACTGTGCCCTCGCTGGAAGTGATGGCTGAGCATGGCATTAGCTCGACAAAATATGAGTTGGCTACTATTTACAATGCACTGCATCTGGTGCTTGTATTTCCTTCACACCAAAGGACAATAATCACACATACTTTGGCTGGCATGAAAAGGTTGGTGTCCCATCAACATTACTTACAGAATTAGGAGACTGTTGACCAAACTCTTCTACTGAACTGAATGCCACATTTCCTCTGTGTCATTGTCAACATGGCCGCCGTTTAGTGCGTGCAGTGTCCATCATTCAAGCACTGCATTTTTCCGCCATTGTTAGGGGATCATCCTGGCACTTTCAGTGCACTGGCTCAACTGAAATTTTCAGCGTGAGCACCCTAAGCACTGAAAAACAGTGCCTGAAGTGCACAAGTGCGTGATTTGAGACACAGCCTTTGAATTCGAAGATGACTGTGTATGATGGCCGTCCGTATCGTTTTGAGCCTGAGTATACAGATGAGGAGCCGTTGGAAAGGAGAAGGCAGAGACAGGCTATGGAACAGCGGACCAAGCTACAACCAGTAGTTGACGATGACGTCACGGCGCCGCCTTCCCTTGCATTTTTCAGAGAGAAATGAGTTTAAGTAGGCGGGGGTGTGACAGACGCGGTACATGTTTGATTCGACTATGGCACAACTGTACAACATTTAAAAAGTGGGGACAACTCATTTATGGGCTTGGTTATAATGCCCCTACGGCTACCGTTGAGTGGATACCGTCTGACACAATATCTTCCAAACGGCACCAAATGGGAAAAAAGTGGTATGGGTGTGTAGAGTGATGTGTTTTATTCCAGAAATAAGGCCCCACATGCAAAAAAACGTTCTTCCCCTTTAACTTTTTTTCCTTCTGTAAGAGCAAACACATATTAAGATTAAACACAATATCATTATCAAGTTAGCATGAGCTCAGATGTCAGTCATGTATACAAAAGGATTAAAATGGCCATAATGCAGTGAATTTCCTGTGGTGCAACTTCATTTTCCTGCGGTGTGACATGCCAATGCAATTTGTTGAAGCAGGACACATTTTCTCAAATGGCAAAAATTAGGCGAAATTCCACGGACCACTAAGTGCTTTATTTTTTTATATATTTTTTTCCAATTTTTTCAATACATTTTTTCAGGAATTGGAAAAACTTTTTTTTTGGTCGTTACGCCCTTAAACGTCAACCACCCGTATGGATATTTCTAGAAATGCACCTGTTTGCGGATATTTTTTTATCTGTTAACTTGTAGCCACAACATGTGGCAAAAAATAAAAACTCCCAATGAAAAGCATCCGCATACCAAGGTTTGACATTGGCATCTGCCAACCGGCAAAATTCTGGAAAAACTTGGCTGGCTGGTAATAATTTCAGTGTCACTAGACTATTTTGGCAGGTATTCTATGGTTATGTCATATCAGAGTAACCTATATTCTGGTGTTTTCCCCTTTGTGTATCAATTTTTTGTCCAGAAAAAGCTCAGTAACTGAGTTTCTATTTTATTTATTTACGCATTCATCTTCTTGCTTCAGCTCCTCATCTAGATGTCCAGCATCATGATAAAGAAAAAAAACACCTAAAAAATGTGGTTAGTATAATAGCTGAATGGCTAGTGACTCTGGAAAACCACTGGCCACTGTGGCCAGTGGGTGAAAAAGTTAATGTCAAGCCCTACCACATACATGTACGTGTAACCAGCGCCTCAGATGCACCCCAAATAAACACGAAAGAAAGAAAGAAAGCAAGAAAGTCAGCATAAAATATACACAAACAAACGTTACATTGATACATGGATGACAGTGACACACATCAAAATCCACGTCAGCAACAGTGTTGCCATATTGGCCTACTTGGGATGGCCGTCTGCGGGGAAAAACGGGAAAAAAAGGGCCATTTGGTGTTTTTTTTCTGCTGTTTTGGGCCCATATAAATCAATGCAATTTGTTGAAATTGGGCAGAATTTAGCGCATTTTGGCGTTTTTTGAGAACCTTGTGGGCGGAATTTGATCAGACACATCTGGCAACACTGGTCAGCAGAGCACCCCAGACTAGATCTGTGATTGTCACCCGAGCCCTCCACATGGCCTGCCCTCCACTACAGCAGGATACAGGAGAAGCTTTAAGCCTGCATATCCAAACGTCTGACCACACACACACATACGCAGTCACACACACGCACGCGTACGCACGCACGCACGCACGCACGCACGCACACTCACACACATACAAGCCTCTCCTTATGCTTCGACGAATGAGTCAGCATTATAAACACACACGCGCACACACACACACACTAGCACACACACACACACACACGTACACACGCAGACCCAGACTGGAGCAGTGATTGTCATCCGAGACTTGAGACGTCCTCGCGATACAATAGGGGGGCCAGTATTACATGCAGACAAGTTCAATACAGACATACTGTGGCCTACATAAAAGCCGATATACACACACTTCCACTTCCATACGGGGATACACACGCAGAAGGCTTGTTACAGGGATATATTTGAAGCAAAGTGGTCCACTTCAGAAAGACTAGGCCAGGGATGACTGGAACATTTTTTTGTTATTAGCATGCTGCTTGCCATGCGGCAACACGTGTGTGTGTGTGTGTGTGTGTGTGTGTGTGTGTGTGTGTGTGTGTGTGTGTGTGTGTGTGTGTGTGTGTGTGTGTGTTGAGCATGCATGAAGGCAAGGCATGCATGAGGGGAAACGAATGTATGGAGGCAAGCATACTCCAGCATTTTCAGTGAGGAAATGCAATCTAGTTTTTATTGTTACTGTTCGAAGACGCACTGCGTCGAAACGACAGTCGCTATGCTTGCACCGCAATAAAAAATTAACAAAAAATATTTGAGCGCACCAGTCGTCCCTGGCCTAGTCTTTCTGAAGTGGATCAGTTTGCTTTCTATTATCCACTCTCATAGACAGTGAGCACCAAGACAATTAGCGCACAAGTGACTTTCCTTTAGCAGGTTTGTATGGCTTACATTCAGCTGCTCGGTCATGGACACCTATCCATGAAGCTCTCTGCATACTGTAGTGTACAGTACCGGTACTTTGGTTAATCTGAAGGTCCCGTGAATTTTGGATCTCTGTGACAATTGACTGCGCAGAACATCAACAACCTCTTTGCACTATGTGCCTCGGCAACTGCTGACTCCTCTCCATCAGTTTACGTGGCCTACAACTTTGCGGCTGAGTTGCTGTTGCTACCAAACTCATCCATTTTCTCATAATAAAGCTGACAGTTGAATGTGAAAGGGAAAGCCCAACTGGGAAACTCCAACTCCCATTGTCATTGTGACACAGCACTCCACAGCACACAAGTGCACACTACACACAATGAAACTGCATTTATGCCTCGCCTGTGCAAGGGAGCAACCTCTAATGGCGCCCAAAAGGGAGCAGTGCAGCGGGACGATACCATGCTCAGGGTACCTCAGTCATGGAGCAGAATGGTGGAGAGCACTGCTTAGTTACTCTCCCCACCAACCTGTCCGGTCGTGAGTCGAGCTGGCAAGTCGGCAACCCTTTGGCTACAGGTATGACACCCTAACCACTTACCCATGACTACCCTATGTGTATAGGAGCATGGGCACCGCTAGCTGAGAAAATGTGTTTCAGATTATAAGGGCCCAAGCACTGACTGCAATGACAGGAGCCCTTAAGAGCATAGGCGTAGTCAGGGGTGGGCCTGGGTGGGCCTGGGCCCGCCCACTTGACATCCAAGCCCACCCCATTCACACTTGACAGTCAACTGCTGCCTCATTGAACTATGAATTAATGGCATAGCACTGAGCGATAATTAATCATTTTGTCAAAAGTCTGGTTCATCTTTTGTGATTTCTATGATTTCAATTTCAAAGTATCATTTTTGAGCACGATATTATATTATCTACCTGCACGCTTTGGGGTTGGGCCCGTCCAATTTTTTCTGGGCGCACCTGTTTTATTATTTCTGCCTACGCCCCTGCTCAAGAGGGTCCAAAATTCGAATCTTTCATGGGGGACACCTGATTTGAAATTTGAATCTTTCATAGGACACCTGATTCTGATCCTTTGGATGGGTGAGCAAATACTTTTGGTAATATAATGTATGCTGATGCACCCACGTGTGTACACACACACACACACACACACACACACACACACACACACACACACACACACACACACACACACACACACACACACTGGTAATATAATGTATGCTGATGAACCCACGAACACACGTACACTGGAGTATGCTTGCCTCCATGCATTCGTTTCCCCTCATGCATGCATGCTCAACACACACACACACACACACACACACACACACACACACACACACTGCAGGTAACTATCCTTCTGTTGTGGGGAGGGGACATGGAAAAAAAACAGCATAACATGCACAAACATGTGCTCAAAATGTTGCATACATGTCCACCCACATACGGAATGAATGCATGTGCACACACAAACACACACACACACACACACACACACACACACACACACACACACACACACACACACACACTATATACGCATGCATGCGCACACTAACACACACACACACACACACACACACACACACACACACACACACACACACACACACACACACACACACACACACACACACACACACACACACACACACACACGCCTATGCATGCAAATCAGACGCCCTCTCTGGCTGGCAGGCAGACCACACACACCAACACCCGTGGCGTAGCGGTGGATGTCACAGCCTGCACATGCACACACAGGAAGTGAGGTGAAGTGAAGTGAAAGGGCGGTTCGATCTGCAACAGCGTGGGCTACACCTCTACAAGGAAAATCTCCAAATCCATACATATCATCTCTCTCTCTCTCTCTCTCTCTCTCTCTCTCTCTCTCTCTCTCTCTCTCTCTCTCTCTCTCTCTCTCTCTCTCTCTCTCCCCCCCAAATCTGTCTATGCCATGCCATGTCACACATGTCAAACACACACACACACACACACACACACACACACACACACACACACACACACACACACACACACACACACACACACACACACACACACACACACATCGATCATCCCCTTAGCACTGTTAGCTAGACATGCAGACCCATTTGTTTGAACAGCACAATTCATTGGCAGTTGTCACATAAATATCGCTCGCAAATAGCTTATGGGCTTGTTGGAAACACAGGGTAGCCTTTCTCTACATCGGTGACAGTCTAGATGACAAAACGAGATAGAACTCGTGTCCTATTGGCAAGGAAGCTGACAGGGGATACAAAGGGGTCAGTTGTTTCGGGCCCCAGGGAGAAACAGGGCCCAACTGGGTGTCCATGGCACAGTATTCATTCCAGCATTTATTCAACACTTCAAGAGTCTATTCAACATTTTCTAGAGTGTATTTGATCACATAGTACTCTCTAAGTGTTCAATAACACTGCATATTTTTTCACTGTGAACATTGTACTGTATGTATGGCGAGGGATTTTGTCCTGGGCCCGGCCAAAGCCGTCAGCAGCCCTGCCCCATGGGCTCTGTAGAACAGTGGGCCAGCCTTTTCTATACGTAGACGCACATCGGTGACAGAGTCTAGATGTCAGCGCCAGATAGAGCTTGTGTCCTGTCCATTAGTCATGTCTTATCTGAAGAGGGAGATAAGCAGAGATGAATAGCACTGGAGCTGACAAACAAACTTGACCGGCAAGAGCTATGAGCGATGGGAGGGCAAGTAAGTGGGGGAGGAGGAAGTGGAAGAGGAAGAGGAAACGGAGGAAGACAAAGATGAGGAGGAGCAATAGAAGAGGAGAAAAAGGAGGAGGATAAGAGGAAGAAAGGAGGAGGAAGAGGAGGGTAAGTAAGGGTGGTAGAGAAGCATTTAGGTCACACATTGGACCACACTCAAGCACACATATGCACGGAGTGAAACATCCACTATAGCCATTTGCCTACATGCACACAGGTTATACACGTGCATGGGTTACACCCACACATGCGCCCAGTGGTGATCCTACAATCATTGGAGACCTGGGCGACACCCCCACCATCATCGTGCCCCCCCAATGGACGGACGCAAAAAAATCAGCGGAAAAAAACGCTTATAAATCAAAGCACTAAATGCACGTTTTATTAAAAACTAAAGTTTGGGAGGAGTGTAATGACATTTGACATGCCCTGATCACCACCTGCATTCTATTCTCCGCTCAACTGTCATCCGTCGGAATTCAGCGCAAAAAGACAGGCACACCTATCTAACCAACTGCAGCTCATCCACCATTCTGTGTTATTTCAATTCATTAACAACACAGCATTTATTACAGGGCTGCACAATTAATCGAAAAATAATCAAAATCGTGAATAGTGAAATCGAACTCATAATTTTAATACTGATTTAATCGTGGCAATAGTGACCTACTTTTGAGAGCGTCCTTGAAGCCAGAACATACTGACAGGCTGGTGTTTCTGGCCAGAAATCTGTCCACTTAAGTTTTATGCTATTGCCTTTACATAATTATTACAATTCATTTTATTTTGCTCATCCCGTATGTAATTCATTCTTGGTTATATTTCGTCTTGTTATAATTTTCAAAAAAATCTGCAAAAATCAATAATCGTGATTAATAATCGTGATTATGATTTTGACCAAAATAATCGTGATTATGATTTTTTCCATAATCGTGCAGCCCTAATTTATTATCTGCTCACCTGTCTCCAGTCAGACATTTGCTGTCTACGGTGACACACGGTGAAAACCGTGTGTCTGTAAGTGCCTCCATTGCCCACCTAGCATAAGCAGGTATCCACAAAAATCAACAAGAAACAAGAGATATCGAGGCTTTTGTGACACATGCACTGTTCCAGCCTGTCAAGCTATTGATACATATCTGGGTCAAATGATTCGTGTCGGAGTGTCCTTGTGTCAAAGGACTTTTAATATTCATAAAACCACCAAGAAGGTTGAGGGATTCTAACAAAACAACCACATTTCTACAGTATTGTAATGGCATAACGACAGGGGAAAATCTCGGGTGCTGCTCTGGGCAATTGCCCGGTCGGCCCACCCCTGTGTGTCCTTTTATCCTATGTGACACTTCTATAAAGAGTCTTCAAAACTCACTCACACTCACACGTAGATGTTTAGGAACATTCACACACATTTACATAATCGCAAAAAAAAACAATTAAATGTGAGCACAATTAACCCCACACACATACACACACACACACACACAATCATTTTCAAATATAAATTGAAATTTTAACTTACATGGAAAGGAAAACTCCTGTGGATATCTGCAAAAACACAGAATAGTGTTATACTGTGTCCTCCTTACAATTGCAATGTGTAATACAACACTAATCACTAATGAATCCTAATCCACGGACACTATAAACCACCAATAGTGCAGGTTCAGTTGTAAGTTTAGGAACATTTCGTATAGATTTTTCCATTCAGCATTTTTTTTACTTCTAGGACCCCCCAGAATACAAATCCACCTGTTTCCATTTTTTTTTCTTAATATTTAGTGGCAAATCCAAGATGGCTGCCATTGTGTACAGAACATTCGCCATTAATGCTGTTTTAAGGATTTAATATCTTCAGCTAATCTTTTTTTTAATTTCCAGGACAACATTTCATAGAAAACCACTTGTTTGCTTCTCTTTTTAGTGGGAAAATCAAGATGGCTGACATCTTATTTGACAAAATTGGTATATTTAGTATTTTTTAAGTCTATTCATCCATTGTTGACTTTTATTTGTAATATTTGTTATATGACTGAAGTCAGCCATCACATAAACTAAATCCATTACAAAATCCAAGATGGCCGACATTTCATATAGCAAAATCAATGTTATGCAGTGCTACCTGTACAATAGTGTTGCATATGCACTGGTTTGGCTTCCTATGTCAAGGCCAATGCCTACAAGGTTGCTTCAGGGTCGGCTTCAGCTTATCTGAAGGCTATGAAACCAAATGTTCTGCTTGGGATGCTGCATTCATCCAATTCCAACAATCTCGCCATGCTCTCTGCTCACAGAACTATGCTCTTTGGTATGAGATCAGGGGTCAGTTCAGATATAGAGGAGATCTAGGTTATTGGCTAGTTCAAGGGTTTTTGGACACCATGTTGAATTTTGGCAAAATATGAGATAAATGTTAATAACATTTCATGTAATGACAGTTATGTGCCTATCACAATATTACCAATAGGCGTACAATACTGCAGAGCGCTTTATAGACCGTAGCCCCTTGATGCACGCCGTACCTCCTGTGACACACTGTAATAGTCATTGAAAGTTAACTACCATAGCACTACAGTACTATGACATGACACAGGGCCTTTAGTAATGCACTACGACTTGGTCAGTGCCATTCTGGTAACAGCAAATTTAAAATGCCATGTCTTAATGGGTTAAAACACCAAAATGTCCTTATTTTGCTATAATGTCAGCCATCTTGGATTTTGCTTCTGAAAGTTAAAGGGACAATAAAAACCAGTTGTTTTGTATTCAGATGGGGTCCTACAAATAAATAGGATAAGACACATTACCTGGTCATAAAAAGAGCCGTTCAATGCCTTTTCTGATGTCATGTTGAATTTTTACAACAGATTGAATAATTTTTGAATGAAGTTCATGTAATGGCTGACTGAACAGTCCTTTATCCATTGTGAATATTACAAATACAAGAAAAAAACAATGACTTTAGAGACCTTAAAACACCAAATACATAATTTATGCTATATGTCATGTCAGCCATCTTGGATTTTGGTACTAAAACTTCAGGGGCGGGGGTGGAAACAGGTTGTTTTTTGTTCAGGGGGTGTAAGAAATATAAAAAACACCAATTCCAAAAATGTATATGACATGTTTCTTTCAATTACATTCAATTGTGTTAGAATATGACCATATATCCGCCATCTTGGATTTTGGGCGTTTCCACTTCAGAAATAAATTGGAAACAGGTGGATCCGAAGACTATGGGGTCTGTAGTTGATGAAAAACACAATTTGTAAAAATCTATATGAAATGTTCCTAAACCTTATTTTTGAGAAAACTGAACCTGCACTACAACATGAAACACACACAAAACACACATATATAGACTATACTGTCTCAGTCTCTGTTGCCACAAAAACGTGTATTAATAATGTATTCTTATATATGATTCACATACACAAACACTGTAGAAGTGTTACAGTGCAACCTTCGATGTGCATTTAGCAAAGGCAGTCATGTAAACAGCACAGCAATGTTTTGTATTTCATTTTCAGAGTCCATTCAGTTCAGCTGGTAATGCCCACTATACTGTATGGTTACATTATTTTGGTTGAACAATTTCTGTAGGTATGTATTTACTATACGCAGCTGTTGAAAACTTGCCAACACCTTCAAAGAAAACTTCTATTTCCGTTCCATTTTCAAAAAAGAAACCTGCTGTGTGTGTGTGTGTGTGTGTGTGTGTGTGTGTGTGTGTGTGTGTGTGTGTGTGTGTGTGTGTGTGTGTGTGTGTGTGTGTGTGTGTGTAATTCCACAACATGAGCATGCTAGCACACTTCCTGTGCAGTTTTTGCAGACTCTGAAGCAGAGTGCCTCTCTCTCTCTCTCTCTCTCTCTCTCTCTCTCTCTCTCTCTCTCTCTCTCTCTCTCTCTCTCTCTCTCTCTCTCTCTCTCTCTCTCTCTCTCTCTCTCTCTCTCTCTCTCTGCTGGGTCTGAGGTAACATGGATTTTCACATAGGCCTAATGGTTTTTCAGTTTTTGAAGTTTAGTCATGTGGTATCTAATGCATGTCTTCATTGTGGCACTTTTATTATACTCTTCATAAAATAGTTAGATCCGGTCAATTTATTTTGCGATATCTGATTGGATGAGACGCGTTCTACTGGCATTCTACGCGTCGGTATGGGGGAGGAGGATGTCTAGGCTGACATCTTCCTCGGAGACTCATCACACCTAATAATCACTCCGCCGTGGATAGAAGGTAACCAGGGCCGCACATTTTGAACTCTATATCTCTATATGTGTCACCAGGGCCGCATTGAGATGACCCGGGGCGGCTAGGCTACAGGTTGCTGTGGGCCCCCCCGGAAGGGAAAGGACAGTGTCCCCCTCTAAAAACTAGGAATTAAGGAGAACATATTTGTCAGCTGTGGGGAGGAGTATTAACAAGACTTAAAGGGACACTGTGTGAGATTTTTAGTTGTTTATTTCCAGAATTCATGCTGCCCATTCACCAATGTTACCTTTTTCATGAATACTTACCACCACCATCAAATTCTAAGTATTCATTATGACTGGAAAAATTGCACTTTTCATACATGAAAAGGGGGATCTTCTCCATGGTCCGCCATTTTGAATTTCCAAAAATAGCCATTTTTAGCTGCAAAAAGGACTCTACTTGGACCATACTGGAAAATATTTGTTTATTACTTAGTAAACTTTAATGTAAAGATCAAATTTGGCAATAGGCTGCCCAGTTTCAATGAGCAGCATAGTTGCAATACCCTTTTTGACCATTTCCTGCACAGTGTACCTTTAAAACTGCATTCAACATAACAGATTCATTTTTCAATATTGCATCTGCAATTGTTGACTTTTGAACTAGGCTGCAGCCATGTCTAGCCTGTGCGCTTATCCTTGTGTTTTGTAGTCAAAAGCATCTCAATGCGATATCATCGCAAAAAGGTTTATTCAGTACCTTGCAAGAACATAATTCAGAAGTTATTGTCTCATTTGCAATCAGGATATTGAACACCACCCCCACCCCAACCAAAAACACTGTGCTGTGCTGTGAAGGAGCGGCATTGATTTGCGCTCTATATTGTGTGAACGTGAGAGACGAAGCCTGGGAAGTCCCATGCTGCTTTGCACAATCGCTCCGATCTGAAAGACATGGCAGCTACCCTAAGTGAGCAGAGAGGGGTGGAAAGGGTGACTATCAGAACCTTGCAGTTTGTTCAAATAGATACAAATTAAACGACTGGCTATGGGCTGCGTACATGCCAGATGTTACATTCGTCACGTCCATGGGCAATTGTAAACCACGCCTTTTCTACCAGAAATTGCATAGCTAGGTAGTCTCCAGACTATCACACTTGTGTACCTGTTGTAGATGACGCGGAAGTTCTTCAACAGCAACTGCCGCGTCTCAAAGCATTCTCTGCTGAGGTTCTCATCCTGCAGACCTGTCACAAAGAACTCACAATCTGCAGAATGAAAAAAGGAAGGAAATTAAGATCAGACTTCAAATTCTTCTCACATTTACAGTTAGCAGCGTTGAATCAAACGCTGATTGAATCAAACGCGGATGTCTGAGCTGATGCCTTCATCAGTGGGTGGAAAAGCTGTGTAAAGTAGAAGTAGAAGCAGAAGCAGTAGCTGTTCTACTCATTTGGGGGCCCTGAACGACATGTAAAAATGGGGCCCTTTTGAATGTTTTTTGCTGGTATTTGTCATGGAGGAGTTGAGATTTGAGGACCCCTACAGAGGACCGATTCGGTGGCAGTTGCCTAGTCTGCGCATTGGTAGACAAAGAGGTCAGTTGTACTGGGCCCAGGGAGAGAATGGGACCAGAATCGGGTCCCCATTACATTGTGTGTTTTGAGGGGAGGGGCTTTTCAGATTACCCAGCTAAAGCGGTCAGCCGGCCTGCTCCCACGGTTATGCCAATAGTGCCACCATGGCAGACTATCGGTGCATTCCAATATGCGACCTCGCGTCCTCCACTTGGGCTTGTGGCATCGCCCCGCCTCCTGGCCCCTCCTCCGTGGAGAAAACAATTAAGTTTCCCCTGTGTCAGCCTAGTCAAAACTATTTTTGGGGGACTATTCTTCATTTAACATCCTGTTTCAAAATGAGAAAAGGACTTTACAATTGAGCTTTTGTGAGATATCGCAATATAATGCTGTTGTCAGTGATGTCATCACAACGTATTACTTTCTGGTATGAGGCCACAAGCACAAGTGGAGGATGCAAGGTCGCATATTGGAACACACCTCGTGTTTTGTATGTTATACAGTCTGGCATGCCAGGCTAGTGGGCCATAAAAGGCCATAAAATAGTGAAACCATAAAAAGTCATTAACCTCTTCAAAAATTAAATCAATTTACATGGCCTTCCGAAATATAATTTCAAAAATACTGCGTCGCAGCATTTGCATGTATTTGTGGAAAACAAAATATAATCTAAGGCACACTTCAGTTAGAAGAAATGAGCAGGGCCCTGCCGTGGCCTAACGGTAGGGCACTGGGTTACTAGTAGGGATGGCACAAACCGCACCGAAAACCGAAACCGTACAATTCACACACATACCGAACCGAACCGTGCAATCCGTCGCAAACCGCAATTCATGTACTGCCCAGAAAAATATGTAAAACAGAGATTCTAGGAGTATCTTATCCAGTCTCTCTGATTAAAACATTAGCGTATAAGACCAAACAGAGGATGACACAATTAAAATCACACCATTTTCACATTATAAGCCTATACAAACCATATGTAGGATATTTAGTGATAAGTCCCATTCTATCAGCCAATTGAAAGAGGGCATTTGGAACGCTCAGACAGCGCACATCAGCTGACGACTGTTTAAGTGCAAGCGCAGGTCAACACAAGAGACAGTTCTCAGACACATACAAAAGGTCAAATTCAACTTGCACATCATCACTTTATAACTGCAGTTATGTAAATATTGTTTAATATTCCCAGTGCACCATTTATCATGAACTAAAAAGAACCGTAGAGAACCGAAAACCGTGACCTTGACACCGTGATATGAACCGAACCGTGAATTTTGCCAACCGTACCACCCCTAGTTACTAGTTACTGGGTTTGATTCCGGCCCGGGTCATTTGAAGATCCCTCCCCGTCTCTCTCTCCCCACTTATTTCCTGTCTGTCACTCTCCTGTCAAGAATAAAGGCAAAAAGTCCCCAAAAATACTTTAAAAGAATGAGCAGATGTTTCTATCACAACCCCAAGGTTAAGTAACAAGTGCCATTCTGTATGAGCAATTATACCCAATTGCCACCCCTACCACTCGCTGAACAGCAGTAAAGCTGTAATGTAATGTTTTGTAAACATTTGAAAACCCCTCATTAATATAAGGTAAATGTACAGAAACATTCCTGCCACCAGTATATCAGGATTTGTCTGATAGCAAATATTATTACAGATAGAGGACAGTTATTCAGACATTTGGGTGCATGGTGGAGAGGATCCATGCAAATACTTGACACATTATCAAGATACGTGATCTTGCCCATGCAAATTCAGCAGATGGTGTGCCACTCTGACAAACACTGCTTTTGTACGTGAGTGTGTGAGTGTGTGTGTGTGTGTGTGTGAGAGAGAGAGAGAGAGAGAGAGAGAGAGAGAGAGAGAGAGAGAGAGAGAGAGAGAGAGAGAGAGAGAGAGAGAGAGAGAGAGAGAGAGAGTGATTGAGTGTGTGTGTTTTTTGTACCCGGCATGAGAATCAGATAACAGGCTCTTCCGAGTATTCCCATTTCTCTCCCTTTGCCACTGCAAACCTCTTTTCCTTTTATTATATGATCGTAAAAACACGAGTATTCATACACTACACCACCACACAGCCAGCTTATCAATAAAAAAAATATGATGTCCCAAATGCTTTGTGGTCGGGGAAGGGCTGTTAAATAAGTTACAAGCCAAAATCCAAGCAAAAAGGTTTATTAAATCTCATCCCAGAGACATTAACTAAAGTGATTAGATATGTGTGTACCTTGAAACGGTGATCATCTAAGGCAGAGGTTTCAAAACACATATGAATTCCATGCAAACAAACATTGCAAACAACAAGGTCGACAGAGATGAGGCTTCATAATCAGTCCTCACTATGTAGTAACCCGTGAAGTCAAGATCAAATACATCTGAAATGTTAAAGTAGGTAGTAAAAAAAGAGGCTTTTCCATCAGCAAAGACGGAACTTAGTCCAACTACCATCAAGAAAAGTAAAGTAAGTAAAGTTAAGTGAAGAAAATCACCATAAATAAAAACATAGATTTAGGCTGGTAGGAAATCAAAGTAAAGTTCGTGATAAGGTCATCTTTTGTCCATGACCTCATGGCAGCCAGTCTTCATACCTTGTATTAGCTGTCTGATGTCACCCGGCAGGGGCTCCATTCCTGCACCTCGTCAGACGAAGTGGCCTCCCCGACGAGACGTCTTGTCTTTTTTTGAAGTTTTGGGAGATGATAAGGTCGACAGATCCTGACCACACAGACACAGACACATACACAAGGTCTTTTTTCTGAAATTTAACGGCTACAACTACACCTTTTCACAGCTGCCACAAGCACACCGTAACTGTCAAATGATCTCACCGTCACCGTCACTCTCTCTCTCTCTCTCTCTCTCTCTCTCTCTCTCTCTCTCTCTCTCTCTCTCTCTCTCTCTCTCTCTCTCTCTCTCTCTCTCTCTCTCACACACACACACACACACAAACCACGCTCATACAGATGTGAGGTGGCAGAGAGAAACGAACCAGCAATGATAAGGAAGTTCACTGTAACAATGGCTTTCAGCTGTTTCAGCTGTTTTTTTAAGAAGAAAGAAAGAAAGAAAGAAAGAAAGAAAGAAAGAAAGAAAGAAAGAAAGGTGATCCTATGTGATCCATGTGTTTCATAAGACTGCACCCAGTCTCATATGTGTATGCTTGTCAACTGAATGGACATAGGCTATCACATGTTTCTGTGGCCTATGTTGTTTCCAATGAATCGTAGCCCATAGCATTGTAAAGAAAACAAGGATGTACTTCTCATACATAATCCTCCTGGGTAAACAAGAAAAAACAAGCAGACAGCTGATTATTAGAAAAACAAAGAAAACTCCAAGCTACATTTGTAATTGAGTCAGTGTAGTAGTTGATACCGTGAAGGCATGCTGGTGGCTCTACTTACTGTTAGTTTCTGTGACCTTTAATAGCCCATTTCCGGTTGACTTTTCATGACAACGTCAAAATATAATTGTACGTCATTTGCATCTTCTCGGCGTTTCCTTGCGCTTAAACATGCTCATATTTAAAAAACGAATGGGTAAGAATTTGTCATAGCCTATTTGAAATACCTTACTACAGGCCTATAATAATAAATAGGACAGCCAAAGTTTGTAGGCCTATAGTTCAATCGATGTTAAAAATAAATAAAGAAACAAATAAATTAGGCTAGGCCTACCAGTCCATCACAGACGAGGTTAAAAAAAAAATAGGCTAACTGTTTTCTGGCTGATAGTCCTTACCTTTTTCCTTGCATGAAAATGTGTCTTTTTCCCTTACTGTTGTCATTATGGGAAAACTGTGTTTTTTATTTACATAAAATGCCGGCCCATAGGCATATGCTTAGCCTACGGTATTTCTGGGGCTAAAATGAGCGCTGGCTGGCTACAGACGTCGCTGTAAAACGATTGAAACGTTTATTTTGACGCAACGACGACTGCATTATCTAGCTTAAAACAAGGCAGAGGTAACCAAATAATGAAATCAGGGGTTGGGTTAGTGTAGTAACGACACCTTCCTCCTCTAGGGGGCCCTACGCTCTACCCAGAGGAAACATCACATCTCACTGCACAAACGCAGTGTGCATCAAAATATGAATAGCCAGTGTTTATCACTTTTTTAAATCTGAAAACCTGATGCCAACGTCGCCCGCTAAACTGCTAAACTGGTGTTGACCTCGATGAACTATTTGCACTGTCCCAGCCATGCAGGAAGTGGGCGGTTTACACAATGGGGGTTTTGCTTTTTACATAAGAAGGGAGACCTATTTTTAATGGTCCTAGGCCCACTTGTTCTTGTTGCCAACAGGCTACAGTAGCCTACTACTATAGCCTAATGTAGAATGTAATAATCTGGACACAGAAAGCGCATCATGTAGGTCTTTCACCTTTATTTCATTGACCCCACATTCATATTTGTCTAATTTTCTTAATATTTAATATCAAATTA
>NC_085873.1:8779257-9026757 GCF_034702125.1 Engraulis encrasicolus
TTTTCATACATGTTGTAACACTAAAAAGGGCTTGTAAACATATAACAAGGGCATTTGGGTGCTTTTACAAGGTATCTGCATATACACAATAGCACAATAGTTTTGTACTTACACTTCACAAACAGTCTATTCCTGTTATTAACCTGTTACCCATTGTTTCACAGATTGCTACTCTGTAACGATTGAGGTATACCATGTACTGTAAATATGAAGTGACCCATTGTAAATGTGCTGTCACCCGAACGGCAATGACTAAGTCATAATATATTAGTAAATACTCTGTGGACTGTCATTGTAGTGTAGTATTTAAGGCCACAACAAGATACTAGGAACAAAATCTCTAATGATGGCTTTTTAGTATTTAGTGGTTTTAGATTTTTTTTCCACTACAGTCATTTCAGGATGATGCTTGTAGATGTTTTCAAAGCCTGAGGACTTTCCTTTACAAGACTGAAGCACCACCACATTAACAATCTATTAAATCCATACACTGATTAGTCAATCAAAAACATTAATGGGAAAAATGTTTTATAGGTGATTTCAATAGACACATCAGGACCATAAATTTGCTGTTGCCAGAATGGTTTTAAAACACTGCATTACTAAAGACTCAATGAAATGCCATTGTAATGTAGTACTATGGTACGACTCACATTTTGAGCAAACCTGTATTATTTTCAAAACAGGGCACATTTAATAACACCGGTACAAGTAACCAATGTACTCTGGGTATGGATTGTGGACAAATACACACAATCCCTTTGATTCCATACTGTATTAAACACGTTCTCTCCAGAGCAATACGTAGAATCTTTATTTTGTCCATCTGATCCACCTGACCAGCCCGCCCATCCATCATCACCTCTCTGTCCTCTCCTCTCCTATCCTCTCTGCTTGCTTTGCATTGTCTTATTTTGTGCATCTGACCCACCTGGGACGGTTTACATTCCCTTCTCCCACCACCTCTCTCTCCCCACCACTCTGCCTCCCCCTCTCTGTCCCTCACCTCACCTCTTCGTTGCTCTCCTCCCCCTCTCCCCTCCCCTCCTCTCCTCTCCTCTCCGCTTGCTTGCTTTGCATTCTCCAGTGTGAGGTTTCGCGACATGCTGACAGGGTGGTGAAATGCCTCGTGTGTTCTCCTCCGCCGGCCGAGAACATCTGTGTCTGGGCTGCTGAGCCAAGGCAAAGGCAAGGACGGAGTACTGCATGGGCCTACAGGGTCCAGATCCAGGGGGCCAAGGGCCAAGGGGGCCCTGGGGCCCTGGCTGCTATATTTTGGTCAAAGACATCCAACATGAAATTGTCCTCCAGTGCCAACAGATACTTTTGCTTCCTGTAACTGTAAAAAACACGATTTTTAATTGTTTTTCAAGTGAATGCATGAACGCCAAGCCAAGTTTTTTGCAGTTAGAGTGAGCAAAAGTATCCGTTGCACTGAAGGACAATTTCATGTTGGACATCTTTGACCCATTTCTATTCTCGTAATGTGTTAAAATTGCACTTTTAACAACTGCATTTTAACATTGTCTCGGGGAAGAAAGCCCCAACACCCAAACAACATAGAGTCTCTAAAACCATCCAAATTTTTGGAAACTATCAACACCCATGGAGGGGGGCCTTTCTTGTTGTCTGGCCCAAGGGCCAATGAAATCATAATCTATTCCTGGGCAAAGGCAGCAGGCGAGAGAGAGAAAGAGAGAGGGCCTCCTCATGTTATCTACACATGGTGGTGAAGATTCCCATTCATCCAGGTCATTTTAGTCTATGGAGTTTAGTTATAAGCAACTGGACTTCTCTGCTTTGGAGCTCCAATGTGCTCTAAAAAGAAGTCAAGTTGCCTAAAACTTGCCTAAGATCTATTGACAACCATGACTAATACTCCATTATATGTTTGCATCGGTGACTGAAGTATTCCCACCCCCAGCTATGAGCCAAACACTGATCCAATTTGAATGTCTCTGACTAACTGTATAAAATAACTAGAAGCACTTGCACAGAGAGTGCAATCCTCCGCCAAGGCGGAAGGTGGGATCACCATCAGTATCAGAATCTGTTCATAACTTTTTCAGTTATCCTACTGACATACAGACAAACAAACAGACACACAAACCACCGCAACCGAAAACATAACCTCCTTGGCGGAGGTAATAATAATTAACTGTTCAGTGGCTGGTAAATTTTTGCCATTTGTTAGTGGCAGTGATAAAGGTGCCACTAACAATTCTGCTGCTCCATGACGGTGCTGGCTTTCCCACAAGTCCCATACAGCGACAGACCATACAGCTGTGCAAAGAGGCTTTAGGGGTGTGTGTGTGTGTGTGTGTGTGTGTGTGTGTGTGTGTGTGTGTGTGTGTGTGTGTGTGTGTGTGTGTGTGTGTGTGTGTGTGTGTGTGTGTGTGCGTGTGTGCGTGCCTGCGTGCGTTCGTGCCTGCGTGCGATTCAAGTGCTATGAAGACTCTACACTAATGAAGATTCCATCAATTTATGCCCAATCAATTATCAATTAAAAACTCAAAACATTTCAATGTTCAAAATGGCAGATACTACAAGTGCTCTAAATAACAATTGCCGAGTAATAAACAACCAATTAATTTCAAATGAAGGATTACATTAATGCTGGTGCACGTATGGTGGTGTATGCAAAAACATGCATCATTTGTATGCAGTGTTGCCAGATGGGTCTGAACAACCAAAATGCGCTAAATTCCACCCAATCCAACAAATTGCATTGATTTCTATGGGCACAAAAAAACACCAAATGGCCAATTTTTCCCGTTTTTAGCCGCAGACGGCCATCCCAAGTACCCACCCAATCTGGCAACACTGTTGGTATGCATCACATTTTAAATAATTAGGATGTAGTGTACTTAAAAAAACAGCAGTACAGGGACCCACAGCTGACCTTTGTCTCGAATAAGCCACCCCCCTTAGCACCCCTACCACTCACCCCTGCCCCCCCTCCATCGCCCCTGGCGGAGTGATGTGCTGCTTTTGAGAATTAATTTGGGGCCGGGTGAACTCTGGGTGAACCTGGCCAGAGGAGAGAGGAGAGGAGAGGAGGAGAGGCAGGGGCAGAGGAGATGAGAGGAGATGAGAGGAGAGAGGAGAGGTAGGGGCAGAGTGCTGACGGCGCAGGGTCTGTTGGGGCAAGAAGTGAGCAAACCCAACACCCTGGGTAAATATTGAAGCAGTCCATCAGAAGAGAGGGACCAGCAAGCAAGCCGTGTGTGTGTGTGTGTGTGTGTGTGTGTGTGTGTGTGTGTGTGTGTGTGTGTGTGTGTGTGTGTGTGTGTGTGTGTGTGTGTGTGTGTGTGTGTGTGTGTGTGTGTGTGTGTGTTTCGGGTGAGGGTGAAACTGGGTTGACAAGCCCCTGCAAACTTTTTTTCAAAGCCACAACAAGATACCAGGAAAAAAAACACTAATGATGGACTTAAGTGTTTTTAGTATTTAGTGTTTTTAGTTTTTTTTTTCCCTTCTACAGTCATTTCAGGGCACTGTTTGAAGGGGTTTTCAAAGCCTGAGGTCTTCTCTTTACAAGTCTGAAGCAACGCCATTATCAATCTATTAAACCCATACACTGATTAGTCAATCAAAAACCTTAATTGGAAAAATGTTTATTGGTGATTTTAATAGACGCATCAGGACCATGTGCACTTTTATATAACATAACTATTGTTAAATTGTATTATTATTGACTTTGTGAAAATCAACATTGTTAATGTTATATTTTTATCATGTACAGGTTTGTTTAGAGAGGTAGGAAGAGACAGAGACACAGAGAGATAAAGTGAGGAGGAAAGAAAGATGAATGGAGAGGAGAGGAGAGATACAGAGCCAAATAGGAGAGGAGAGATATAGAGGGGAGACAGAGAGAGAGAGAGAGAGAGAGAGAGAGAGAGAGAGAGAGAGAGAGAGAGAGAGAGAGAGAGAGAGAGAAATCAAGCAAGTAGAGAGATAGAAATAGAGGTGGAGAAGGGGATGAGAGAGAAAGACGTCAAGAAATCAAGCAAGTGAAGAGAGAAATGGTGGCGTGGTGGAGAAAGACCTTTGATGAGAGAGAAAGAGAGAGAGAGAGCAATGAAGAAGTCAAGAAATCAAGCAAGTGAAGAGAGAAATAGAGGTGGTGTGGTGGAGAAAGACCTTTGAAGAGAGAGAGAGAGAGAGAGAGAGAGCTGGAGAGTCAGAGTTGTAAATCTAGTCAGGCGGTGTGAGACTGGCCTGTCATGACTGTGTTTACATGTTTAGAAAGCCTGCAGGGCTCTTCGGAGGTGAAAAGGTCAGAGGAAGCCACCCAGAGTGCACTGCAACATTCCACGCGTCACGTCACTCCATCCCATCCGAGCCCGAGTGGAGTGGCGGCCGGAGAGCTGCGGATTCAAATGAGATGTGTAGCTCAAAGGAGAAGTGCATTAATTATGTATTTTAGCAAAATTGAGTTTAGTCTTCATTACACCTTCTTTATCGTGTGACAAACCCTTATGGTCCAAATGTGATCTGATTTAAAGATATTGCTAAGTCCAATTTGCAGTAAGTAACTGCAACATCCAACCAAAGCTTTGAAGGCATCTTTCTCTGTTTCAATGTTGGTGTAGTTACCACACTTTGCCTTTGTAGGCAAGTACAGAGGTTTGGAGGTCTTCGCCGTTAATCCAAATAGTCTCTAATATGGAGATGCTCTTTGTGTGAAACATAGGAGTTGTGTTCAAAAATCCAATTCACTCTTCCAGAAAAAACTTTTTGAAACAAACTTATTGAAATACTGACCAAACCTGCACTAATCGTGTTATTAAAGCTTTTTAGGGTGCCTTTGATTTTTCAACTTACTCCTGAGGGTAGCTACAACTTCAACTCCAACCCCAACTCTACGCCTGATGAGTGTCCCCATTTCTCCACCACCCCCCCCCCCCAACACACACACACGCACACACACACACACACCACCCCAACACACACAGTTTTCTGAATGAAAATTGAGTCCATGAATTTGCCCCACTTCCTGGTTGTCCCGTCACAACAGCATAGCTTTGAAAGTATATGGTAAAGGAATGAAAAGACTGAAAGCACTGTTTTAAAAAATAATAAAACCATTTATTTACAAAGCTCTTATTTTATAACTTTCATTTTACAACTTAGGCATGTATGATTACATGTAGATTGCATTACATTCACATGATCCACATACACACATTTGCACTCTCTCTCTATCACACACACACACACACACACACACACACACACACACACACACACACACACACACACACACACACACACACACACACACACACACACACACACACACACACACACACACACACACACACACACACACACACACACACACACACACACACACACACGCAAACCCTGAAAACAGCATGTAGTGCAAACTTTCTCACTGAGCATTGCATAGCCTACATCTCGACCAGTAGCAACATTCCACAGACAGTGTAACAGTGGACAGATAACCACCCAGTGACAGCAGCACAAAGTTCCATGGGCAACCATAAGGTGCAAGATGTACTCTGTATCAATGGGAGCCTCCTATTAGTTTCAATGTAAGACACCAAAATGGATCTTACAAACGTGCACTTTCGAGGTGTATAAAGTAGAAGTACTCTCTCTGTAATTGCAGCACCAGCACCTTTACAATACATCACTTAATGGACAGTGTTTGATGAGGTAGATACACTGTAAGAATACTACTTTTACTTATGACCAGGGGTGTCGTTCAGGGGGGTAAAGTGTGACTGAGTCACCAGGGCTCTGTGTATATACGGGGCCCACATACAGTCCGATTCATGAAAATATATGGCTGGGGGGAGGGGGGGTCCATTGGAGCTGATTGTACATGACATGGGGCCCAAAATGTGCTGCTTACGCCCCTGTTTATGCCCCCTCTGGACTTATGAACCCCATGCCAGAGTCCTACAAGACACAAGTCAGTTCAATTTCAGTGAAGTCAAGAGTTCAAATGTCCAGCATTCAGCTCAGAACTGGTGTGTCCGAGCTGGGCGACCCACTCGGCGAGGAAGTGAGTGAATGATCCGTAGTGTTTCCGGTGTCGCTGCTAAGGGAACCTCGTTTCACAACCGCTGCAGAAGAGGGCCTGCACTCCTTCTCTCGTTTCTTCTGTTTCATCCTCCGGTTCTGAAACCAGATTTTCACTTGCGTTTCGTTCAGATCCAGCGAGGCAGCCACCTCGACCCTGCGGGCCCTCGTCAGGTACTTGTTGAAGTGGAACTCCTTCTCCAGTTCTGTCAGCTGCTTGGTGGTGAAGTTGGTGCGGATGATGTTCTGCTGTCCGTGAATGCCATAATCACTGGCTTTAACTGGAAGAAGAGAGGTGAAAGTGTCAGCCAACTAACTCAAAAGTATATTTATACAATGGCAATAGTCACAATCAGCACGCCAAGACCATTCACAATTCGTAGGTTAAGTCGTTTTATTAGTAACTTACATGCACCTGTACCTGTTTTTGGTGGATTTCTCTTCACCTTCATCCAGTCGAATGTCTTCCCGAACTGAGTTTGTGAGTCCAAGTTGCCATTCAGGTCACTGTCATTGCTTTGAGTGGGTGAATATTTAGAGTAAATGCCTGCGTATCCCTGCGGCGTATCTTGCTCGCCACAACGAGGAGTCTGATACTGGCCACTGGGCATCGACCCTGGGGATGCCTGCGCGTAAGAGCCGACATTAGTAGCTCCCATGCCGGTTACAGAGAATCCAGATGTGGGGAAAATCAGCTCCTGTTCCTGGCTTAGCATGTACTGGTGGTGCCCGTATTCCACACTGGGGCACACCTGCGCACCATAGCCAGTGTTGCCATTAGAAACAACCTGAAGATCAAGGTTCACGTGGTGGGGCGCGTGCTGGAGATGGTGATGCGAAAAGTTTGGGCCTTGGTGCTGATGTAGTGGCGAAGCAGAGCTCGCGCCCAAGACCAGCCGTCCGTCTGTGCCGTAACTTTCACCCGTGGCGCATGAGCTTGGCGATAAAGAGGGCACACACGGCTGTTCCATGGGGTGGCATCCAACCCTGGAGTTCAGGGCGTTCGTCCCGCGGTTGTAAATCGCATAGTCAAGGTAGGAATTCATCCTTGTGCCGGTTAAGGGCTGAAATTGATGGTAAGAGATCAAGTCCGCGTTAATAGTTGTTCCTGCGTGCCCTACAACCTCTGGGCCGTATGTCAAAGCTGAAAAGTTGCTTCCACGCTCATATCACCTTAGTGACACGTCATGTGACGCGCCGAGGGACCAATAGGGTGAGACCTACAGAAGTTTGCCAGGGCGTTGCAGTCGTCTATCAAACCCCTCCTATTTGCATAACAACACACTTCTGTCAGACACGTCCATCAATCTAATATGCACATGTATGTGTCACATAATTATAACTTTGGAGAGGTTAACGGTAATAATCATTACAGTAATAGAAATACCACCACCACCACTTACATTAAAATACCCCATCTGTTTTCAAGCACAAGGTTTTTAGGGCTAGGCCTACAGGTAAACTTCTAAAGTTTGAGGAGGGCCATGAATGACAAGAGAGTGCGCCGCGAGAACAATGGCCTAGTTTACAAGGTGTTGACACTCGGAATGGAGCATTCGTGTTTTT
The DNA here is from genome assembly GCF_034702125.1 of Engraulis encrasicolus. Lineage (NCBI taxonomy): Eukaryota > Metazoa > Chordata > Actinopteri > Clupeiformes > Engraulidae > Engraulis > Engraulis encrasicolus. Next base: position 8,786,875 of record NC_085873.1, read on the forward strand.
TTTTTCTTTGCCTGTTAAAATAAGTAGCATGTTTTACTCAACCTCCAGTTAGCCATCTACAAAACACAAACTATGAACTACATTGGATATGGAAATAATTACCTGGCGCGTAATATTGGTCTGAGAATCGTTTTTTAAAGTTTACCCTTTCATCCTAAATTGTCTGGTTTTTAGTGCAATGTCTTTGGTGAGACACTAGACTATACCAAAAGGGTTACCATAATGAGTACTTTGCAGTTATTCCTGGTCTAGCCTGCAGTTAAAATACAATAAATGCTACCTAAAAATTCCAGCACACTCCTTTTGAACTTAAATTCGACAAAAAAACAATAACAGAGGCCTATTTCAAAATGTATAGGCCTGAGGATTAATGAGATTTGGATGGTCTTAAAAGAAGCTTGTTATTAAATGTTTGCATTTTGCTTAGAGAACCCATTTGCCCTAATCACACTTATTCGTATTAATTTATTTCTTGGTTGTTGCATGTTGATTTTATCTTGGTACACAATTATATATATATTATTTTTTTCCCTCTTTTTTTCATTCCTTTATTTGCTAAAAAGGACATGGTCAATGATGATTCAAGAACCTAAAAATATCCAGCCTGAAATTGCGTGTTGGTCGTATAGGAGCAACTGTTTGGCTATGGGTTTCGGGGCTGAAATCGTCAAATAATGGCCGTGATCAATCTAGCCTTTAAAAGCCAAGTGACATCTGCTTCTTCAGAAACTCCGCCTGCTCAGCACACAAGGGCCCCCTTGATGAACTATTATGGGCCCCATTCTACAAAATAAAGTAACTTCGATAGAGAAGACCACATTTGTGTTAAAACGACATGATATTCTCGAAATACAAGAACTGGTACGCCTATGCGTAATAGGCCAATTCCGCAAATAGGCTTATAGAGTTCCACATCGATAGACAGTACAAAATTTGTAGGCCTAATTAAAACGTCTGTGATATATTCTCGAAATCTATTCTACCAATGGTACACATGTGCGTAATAGCATGCAAATTAAATTACACAAATAAAAACAGACAACCAAGACATAACGACAAAAATCAGTGACATTGTGACATATAAACGTACGCATTTTATTTGAATATTCTACCAGAAAGACACACATTTATAGATTGCAAGTAAAATTGATTCAATATCTACACAAATCATCATTAACCCATTGCACTTTTGTAGAATATTAACGTAGGCCTAGGAAAGCCTTCATCGTGCCATCGTCTAAATGAAATAAATAGCCTAGCCTACTAGTATGGAGATTCAAGTAAAACAACAATAAATAGTTAAAATACAATTAAGTTCCAACAATACTTCTAACACAAGTGTTAAAATAAATTAGCAAAAAAATAAACACAATGTAGCTTATTGGCGGTGGAATATTAAATTTGTGCATGCTTTTTATGGCCCTGAAGATAAGTGTCGAAATCGACAATTCCAGCTACAAATGTGTCAATCTATCTGCCTGAAGATGTGCGTCCTGAGAATGGCGGTGTGGGGAGTACTGTGTTGTGTGCTGTACATAGGTCATGTCTGAATCACACAGATCGTATTGTGGACTCTCTGGCACTTGCATGGAGCCATCGAGGTCAGAACACCCCACCTGAGACAGGTGATTGAGTCTGTACACAGGTGCTGGACCACCGTAGCTCTCGCCCGAAAACACGGAGTTTTCCTGAACACTGGACGTCATGTAATTGTAATTTGATGACTCCTGGTGGTCATACTGAGTCGAATTGAAGTATTTTTGTGGAGGGGAAAAAGTGGAATGTAGAGCATTAGGATAGGTGGTGTGTAAACCATAAACGCCATACTGAGACGTGTTGAAGGAGGTCAACATTTTATTGTCGTTTTGACGCATCGGGCCTGCTGGCAGGCACAAAGTTGGGCTTCCACTGGGCGAAGACTCTGAGGAGGAGGACACGGAGACACCTTTGAACTTATCGTCCTTTTTGTATTTCATCCGTCGATTCTGGAACCATATCTTGATCTGCCTCTCGGTAAGGTTGAGCAGGTTGGCCATCTCCACGCGCCGGGGGCGGCACAGGTAACGGTTGAAGTGGAACTCCTTTTCCAGCTCGACGAGTTGGGCACTGGTGTAGGCGGTGCGAGCCCTTTTGGACGCAGATGGTGCACCACCACCCGGGCTTTTCCCATGTCCGTGGCTCCCGTTTTCATCTAAATTGGACACGGGAGGAGAGCACAGGAAATATTATTATTAATTGGCTGAGTGAAATTGAACGCCACCTTTAATTAAAGTTGAAATGTGATCAAGGGCATTCTCCAACCGCCATCTCAGCCAGTTCAAACAGTTAGGAAATTGAAAGCACAGAAGCTCCAGAGGCTTGCATTTATGTCATTAGCACCCCACCCAAGATAGCGAATGTGTCTAGGTTGAATGTACCACCGTATTGGCTATGCATATACCACATGGCCCTGAGACAACCCCCCCCCCCCAACAAAAAAAAATCCACATTCACTACATTCCAGCCCTTATGATGTTAAAAACAATCTGGACTCCCAGTATAATTAATTTCTAATGTTAGGGTTTACTTTTTATGCAACCAATGCTACTGATAAGATGTAACAACGGTCATTAACCGCAATAAATCATAAAGTCACATGACTTGCACGCACCATTAACTGTAGGCCTATGCGCAGTAGGAGGGGGACTGCGTTTGACTTTCGAGTTTTGCCTGGACTCCTTCATCCAGGGGAAAACGTGATTGCCGACAGCTCGCTTGTTGTCATGGAAGGGGGAAGTAATTTCATCGCCTTCCTCCTCCTCCTCCTCCTCCAGCTCATCGTCGACCCCGTTTTGTAGCGAGAAGGAGCCTTCCAACCTCAGGGTCGACACAGCAGCAGAGCTTTGAAGGAGTCCAACTGGCGGGCAAGCGTTCAAGCAGCCCATGTACTGCTCCCCAGGTTCACCGTGTTGTTGGGAAGGGGCGCAGTTGTCAAAACACTGAAATGTGCAGCCGGCTCCCTCCGACTGTGCCGAGGCCTGGACGTGGCGAGGAGGCGCGTGAAGGAAGTCAAGTCCCTGGAGTGGTGGACCGTATGCCTCAAATCCCGGACAGTCGACGGCAGCGATGGTCGCTGCAGCCGTTTCCTGCATCTCCAGAGAGGTTTTCATCGGGTTGAAGCAGGGGAAAGGGGCCCGGCGGTGGAAAGACTAGAGCCTCTGAGGACACATCGCAGACACCAGATGTCACGTGACAGTCCCGTAGCCAAGGCCTCTTGGAGGGTGACCTGAAAGGTTAAAAGAAGCACAGAATGAGAAAGCTGGGCATAAATCCATCTTCGCCCCCTGAAAAGCCGCCTGACATGAATGGCGCCTTTCTTGGAGGGCTTGCAGATGCAGTGACAAATACCAAGACGAGATATTTGAGGCTTCCAGCACACCAAACAGATCCCAATGTTTTGACCCATATTTTTTGCTTTAGAAATTTGGATTGGTTTCTTTTTATAGCCTACATCAGAAGCAGGAAACGTATTGGTTTATTTAAGTGCTTAGCTGTGTGTTTAGCCATTTCTTGGCCACGTGTTTACACTAAACAATTGTTAAAAGTAATTGATGCAACGATTTAAAACCCTCTGTAGGCCTATATCATCACTATCCTATAAATGGTTATTACAGAATGGTAAAAATATAAATATATATTTTTTTTTCTGCACAACTGGGGTTAGTAAATTACCTGGAATAATTTGGATAGGCCTATCGATGTGTTACGCTTTCTTAACAGGGAATACATATTTACTTAGGCCTATATTTTTTCAAATCCTTTTAAGAAGCAGAAAAAGAGGGTATTGAAAAAGGTAAGAGTTGTACACGAAAGCACATATGCCTACTTAAGTTGCCATTTTACACCCTATTTATATAGCCTACCATAGAGCAGCCTTGAAAATGAACTGGGTTCACATTAATAGCCTACAAGAGGTTACATTTCACACACGTTTACAAACGTCAATCCCAGAGCAAAAGAACATGTAGTTTGTAAACACAAGGCATTAAATGTTGAAGAACAAATTTGCTGCGAGTAGCCTATTATTCTCAACCTGATTGAAAAAGAATTAAGGGAAAAAAACACACGCACACACAATACACCAAACGTCCAGTACCGTAGCCTTTTTATCAAGGGAGCAAACGAATATTGTTTTCAGAACAATCATATGAAATACAAAATAACCGGCAAAAAGACAAGGGTTATGCACTGATCAAGATATAGAGCGCATACAAAGGACGGCTATTGTGTGCGTAAAACAATCACATCGCCTCGAATCAAATGAGTTGTATTCCAACGATTCGCTTAAAATCTAGTTAACGACATAGCCGACAGAATTTACACAACCCCTTCCGTTCAAGGCATTGATAAATCACCATAGCCCATAGCTGTACTCTACTATTAAGAATATTTTAGCCCAACTTACCTTATCGCTTGAAAGGAAGAATGTCGCTTGCAAGACCTATTTTCCTCTAACAAGCAATATGCGACAGCTCACCTCCACTCATAGAAAACAATATCAAGCTTTTATAACCCACCGTGCGCCCATATTTTGCAGAGCACAAAAACAACGCATCCTACAATTTAGAAAGCCAGGCAGCCAATGCATGTTTGCAGCAGAATTCATGAATCCTTCAGTGCTCAATGGTCACGGATACGAGGTTAGCATCTTTAGCAGTCGCATCCTGGAGGTGCACAGACGCAGCTTTCCCTGATAGGCTATTCCCAGTGGAGCATTTCGCCTCTGAAAATAAACTTTCACATGCAGACATTTTCTCTGTATCGACAACCAACCCCAATTCTCCTCGGTTACTATTTAACCATGAAGACTGAGATTTTGTTAGGTAATAGGCTAGAGGAGGTTTAAAGTGGTGTTATCCAAGTCTACAGCCATCCATCATTGTCAGAGAAGGTCTGAGGCGCTGAGGCCAAGTAGGTTTTTTTCTGTTTCACCAGTACTGCCCAATACCTAAATTACTTTATTAAATAGCCTACCATTGGGCCATGTGCACAATACTGTATTGACAGCTGAGAAACTCAACTTGACTTCACTTACCAAAATCAACGTTGACTTTGTCCAGTCCAGGCAGTCTCCCTGGTAGACATATGAAACACCTAAAATCAAAACACAAGTACGGAATTAATCATCTAAACAAAAATCATGCCAACCAATAAAATAAATGTGGACTTGTGCAGTCAGTGTCATTGGTGTAAGATAAAAATATATGTGAAGTAAAATATGCGTCGTCTAAATAATTTACATGACCTACAAAGTGACAAAACAATTAAGTCACTCGGCAGAAAGCGTGTTTGGCTCGAAAGGCCACGGCATTAAATCCTCCATGTCAGTCGTTTACTGACAAATGTGTGCATACGCAAATGTGCTCAACCGTAAACAACAGACGAGGAGGCAAGATGTCCAGCCACATCTTAAACAGAACAAGATGCACAGCCAATGAACGAACAAGGAGGGTATGGAGTGTGATGCTGGCAGAAAACAGCATCTCCAAATCACTTTGACCAGAGAGTGGTCAGCTTGCACAGAGAGCTGAGTGTGTTACTTGTTTGAGGGCAGACATCACTGAACACCGAAGCGTAAGCAATCGATACTAATTGAGTAGTGAATCAGAACAAAAACAAATCAAATAGTATGGATGCTGCAAGGGCTACTATTGGGGCGTTATGAACCAAGTCCATAGATAGGGGAGTACTGTGCGTAATTTAACCATTCGCGGAATGTAGGGCCTCCATTCCAAGAACGCACGCGCCTGTGTATGTGTCACCCAACTAGCCATGCAGGTCACACCTCCCCATTCACTTTTCGTCATGAGCAGAGAGGTGTCACGTGACCCATAGGAACAGGCCTTCACATCACATCTGAAACTCAGAAGGAAGAAATGCACCGATGGCAAAATGGCCACAGCCACCACAAGCAGGACAATGCGGGGCATCTTTTGGTTGGCTGGGCTACAACTATCAGATTTCAGAAAACCTATCCTTGCAAGACATCCCACGCAACCTGTTTTTTTGTTCAGAGTGGCCTACACCCTTGTATAGGGTAATGTGTGACACACTTGAGATGCAAGGTGTTTCCCCCCATCTGCCTTTGGGTATTCGTGCATGATACTTCTAATCATTAGAGGCCCACATGAAAGGCTACCGCCGGTGTCTGCCTGCTTTGAATCAATTACTCTATTGGCTTGCAAGGCTTTGATCACCCATGTTGATCGCCATGTATGCCAATGAGTCCTTGTGCTTCTTAATTGAATTGCTGATTTTTGAAAGAAAAAAAGTGTTCATTTCTAATTGCATAGGAGACTGAGCAATAGGGTTTCAAACTATACGAGTTGGTTGAAATTGGGACGAATTAAGAGCTTTAATTTCCACACAGCAATGCAAATATTCCTTATATCTAAAAGGGGCAAACTGTCAAATTATTTATAGTTGATTTTGCTGGCTTTGATGACAAACTATAGCCCCATAGCTGCAGTAAAACCTGACAATTGGTTAAGCTGTATCGTACATCCAATGTGCTGCAAATAACATTCATAATGTGTCCAAAAATAGATTTCACTTTACGCATGGGAATATGTGAAACCACAAACATAGTATTGCATTCGTTCAGTTCGTTTCCCAAGTCAAGTCAAGTTGTTATTCCTATAGCTAGTGAAGCTCGCCTTTGAGTAGGCTATAAACAAATAGCATCAATGATTAACCAACAAGGCTATAGAAAAAAATCACCACACATGGATAAACTGTGGACGTATCTTAAATGAAAGGAAAACTAGTAATTCTAGTAAATATGACAAGTCTAAACTGACCATATAAAAGCACAACATTTATTCTATTCAATTATCAGTACTTTTAGTCCCACAATGTAGGCACCCACAGTATGAGGACAATAATGCAGAATTGACCTAAACGCGCAGAACGATGGTCATGTCGTATAAATCATTTTCCTGAAAAACGACTTCTCCCGCCTTAAGCCATAAACAACGTGCCTCGCTCACTCTCACAAACACCTAATAGTGAAGCAGCTCCAGCTCCACATAGCTCCAGACACCCGTTCAAGCATCACTATAAATCACCGCGACAACCTACTAAACACAAAAGATACCACTACTACTCCTACAATTACCCGCTTAAGTAGTGGATGAACTCTCTTTTTAACTGTTCTAAACAAGCAAGCCCCTACGGGCAAAAGCAAAATGGTTGACTCGATACATTAACTGAGCCATAATTCATGTACATGGTGAGGAGAGTATACTTACAGTGCTGCAGCTATCTGCTGTGTGTGCTGTGATTCCGCTGCAGGAGTATTACACTGCAAGCGTTTCTTTCATTGGCTTTTCTTTGCTTTGTCGAGATTTTTTAGTCCCCGAAAGAGGCGATTATAATAGCCCCGTCACAAGACAGGAAAACCGGGTCGGAGCATTTCCTAACGAATAGGCTACATATCTATTCTGCAACCTCTGCATCAATTATTTAATGAAACACGTGATCCTGCGCGGGGGATGGAGGAGCTTTCGCTTTGCAGCAATGGAGAAGGAAGGGGCAGAGTGGCACATCTTTTGATTCAGGAATCAGGCCCCATGTATGCTTTATATTACTGGATATAAACTAATTCGTACATTTATAATTGAATGATTTTATTCTACTGTACTGTACACATGGTAACTTAATTATACTCACCATTTATTTTACCAACAACGTTTAACAACATATGTGTGATTTATGATTTGTTTTATTACAGGGAAAGTGTGATGAATGTTAACAAACAATGATCATTCCGAATATTGCAAGATTTCTTTTGAAACATGTCAAATTCCATCCAACAACACAAACTGTTTTTTACATTGCATCTGAAGGGAACTGTGGGTAGAAGGCATATTGCACACAAGCACGCACATTAACATTTACTTAAATGTCTGTGTCCACTAGAAGCCAGGATTCAAACTTCTAACCAGATTCGGCCTCCAGAAACCACAATATCCAATTTTAGTGTAAAATGCGTTACTTTTGAGCGGTGCGTAATCTTCTCGCCATGAGTTACCAGGAAAACTAGCCTGCTTCAAATGTCCTTCATCACTCTGACATTAAAAAAAGTCGAGTGGCTTTATTAAATATTTATTTTATAAAGAATTACCTTTCTGCAGACAACTCCTCTCCCCGTGAATGAATCATGTTATCCAGGAATTGGGGTTGAAGTATATGGAGGAGAAACGAAGTCTTGCTCGATTCCGTGTGGCCAGGGTCCCTCCACATCTGTTGCTGCATGACAAAAGAACAGAAGAATTTTAATGAATCGGAGTGATTAATGATTTTTCTGTATAGTGCCCTCCTTGTTCCCAAAACTGGCCCCAGACAGCAACCGCGTGGTGCGGTCTATCAACCCTTTTCAAGACCCAGTCTACCGCATAGCCTATTTGAACAAAACAAGGATATTAAACTGATATTTATTTTATTTATTTATTTATTTAAAGTTTTGTGTAGTACAGTCATGATGTTGCATGCATATGGATAAGCTGGTTCTGAAATCTCACCATTACGCACCATATTCCACATGTTATAACGCAGAATTGGATAATGGCAAATAATTAATTTTGCTTTAAAAAAAAAAAAAAGTAGTGTATAGATACCCACTATAGGTTAAAGACAAATTGTGAGCCTATCCAAGTTGGGAAGTTTATTAGTTATGCGTATCCTCCCGCGTAAATCACACACCATTAAAACCGGTGTGATTTACAAGGCCCATAGATTGTCGCTGGCCGCGGAAGCCGTGTTTGTGTAATTAACTGTCATTACTGTAACCCATAGAGCCCCCTAACTGCTTCTTAAGTGTTTGTATATGACCCTATACCCTAACATAGCCAGAATGTTATGTGACTACAGCTAACTGCAAACTATACGTGACAGGTGTTAAAAGGGGCATTCGCAGACTGTCTGGGCCGTTAACATGTTAAAGTGCCACAATAGTTAATATATTGAGTGTTGGCTATATCGGCAAAGTATCCACAAAATAACAGATCATAATGGAATTGTCCCACCTCCACAGTGCGGCCTCACTTTATGTTACCTTCCAGCTCAAAGGAAAGGCATAACACGAATAATTCAAGGGCTATAACCAAAAAATGCCAAATGTGTTAAGTAGCCAAAAGTGGTGTCAACAGAAGTTATTTCAAGGGGCTAAGGTAAGTTTTACCATTTGTGACACCTCAAAACACATTCCGACAAATGCCTAGGCCTAATTCAGAGAGAAGGGCATTATGGCATACAGGTAAACCCATTGGTAACCTGTTACTGACATCTGACACTGGATAGCTTTTTTTTAAGTGCAACGCACCCTCTCGTTGGGTATTATTTGCAAATCAACACACATCCGCCCTGCAGACTTATGGTTTGACCAATAAAGTAGGCCCCTACTGCCCTGTATTCGCAGACAGCAATGTTAATGAGGTCTTCAATACCTATTGGCATGTTCAGTCAGCTGTTCATGTCTGGGCCATGGTCTGTCCAACTTCAGACAGCTTCTTATTGTACATCAGGGGCATTTATTTGAAAATGATTTGAACCAACCAACAGGCAAATGCTTAATAATAATAAAAACATATTAGTATTAGATCGCAGTAGAATAGCCCAATTGAAGGTAGGCCTATCCATGGTCACTCTACAAGGGGACTGAGTTGAGGTGGGGGATTCAGAGGCCTCGGTGCAAATGCAGGTGATGAAAATTAGGTAGGCCTACCATTTTCTATTGGGTGAAATACATGGCGACTTAAGCAATTTGTTTATCAGTGTTAAGAGACTGTATTGTGCCTCCTTTCCACTTCTGTTGTGTCTATGTTGTGACCTCTTGGTGAATCGATTTAAAAACTAGCTTTCTAAAAAATATTCACGAAAAATGACATGCTTAGTCATACAGTAGGCCTATACTGCTCTACAAAACGGCAGTGACTGCATTGTTGGCGAAAATGGGCTATTACGATTGTAATGATCTGTATATCAAAATATAAAGTAGGCCTACATTTACTCAGTTCGGAGCACTGCCCGTTAGCTTGGTATGAGAGTGTAATTCCCACTGTTAATCCCAGCATGCAAATATAGACGTGTGCTTTCTTTTCTCTAAAATGTACCGGTATTTAACAGGTCTATGCTTCACAATTCTTTAGTAGGGCTATGGCGTTACCCCCGAGACACCCAGAATTAATTCCACAAAATACATTGAATACAAATACATACTTGGCATTTCAGACGAGTCACTGATCAGTTTAAAATAAATTAATTGGGGTTCGCCACACTGAACCTAGGCCTACACCTGAGATTGTTGCTCTGTGACACGTACTCAAAATGGAAGCCTTTGAATGATTTGCAGATCCATCAGCGTCGCGTTTGTATCAACTACATACTCCCCAAGACACGAATTTGCGATTGTTCCATGGCTCACACAAATTCGGATCTACAGGGTATATATAGATGACGGCTTATCTCCGGGAAGCTTGTTTTCCTGCTGTCCATTTTGTCCATTCTGATTCGAGAGTTGGTAGTTGATGTGGAATGTGTGTGGTGTGTGCACAGATTCACTAGACCTCCACATCTCACCAGATTTAGGCTACTTGACATGACCTCTTCCATGATGTATGGGTGTATTGTATGTCCCTATGCTCCCAATGTATGTTCCTAAATCGCGTTGTTGTTGTCATTTTAACATTTAATTCACACCATTTTACCAACGCTTACAGACGACACAGTATAGCTGCAACCACACCTTTTACGAGCTATAGCATAGTAACAGGCATATCAGTGTGGCCATGCATGCATTTTGTACAAATTACGCACGCATAACGCAAATTGTGTCCGTGTTGCCCATTTTGCGCATTACATGGAGTCTCCGTTTAAAGCCACTCGACCAGATAGGCTTAACAGAGACCTCCATGACTGGACAAGGCTGTGTGTGGCTGACCTCTGATTCACCCCCTGCATGCCCCCTCCACGACGTCTGAAATATAGTGCCTCCTCTTTCGATGCCTGGTGACCGGGTAAACAAAGAAACCAAGGCAGCCAGCCTATTCCAAGAGCCAAAACAGAGCACCAGGCTGCAAAACTCGTTCCACTGCAAACACTGTCATTCAGTTCATTTTCGTAGCTCGCAGTGTGCATTCAAGTCAGCCTCTATATACAAATTTCGAACTCAAAAACCAGCTACATTAAAGGGACCCCCAGATATGATAGTTCTATTGTTTACCATCATTTGCCAAGCAGTCGACAATTTCACAATGACATCTAAATTCGGTGACCTCCAAATGAACCCGCGAGGAAGGCGAGAGACAGGGAATGCGCGCGCGCCCATCACAATCCTAAAAAGCCTAGGCTATATATATGAGTGAAATATTGACTTGAACAAAAACCTATTCAACTTGTGGCCTCAGAAATTTTGACTAATCGTGTATTATAGCCTACTCCCTTCATTTTTGAGTAAATCCTGTGGGAGGTAGGCTAGTGTTGAACTTACTGGAGTGCGAGGCACTCTCAAATCACGTAAACATGGTTGGCCACCAATCAGGGGTTATACATGCCAACGATCATATAAATCACCAAAAGTAAATATCTTTAAATGTTTTATTTACTTCAATATGATAGGCAAAAAGGAGAGAGCTTAAACCTCGTAAAAAAAAACACTACACATTGGAAGGCATAGGGCGATAGCGATGAAGTTGGTCTGAGGCGGGCTCTGCTGGTAGCGGGTAGCGTTGCATCAGTCTTCCGGACCAGGCAGCACTGCACAAAGCTGTCAAATGACACTGCACAGCGTTCTCCCTCATCTTCCCCTTGAGTTCAACTTCAAGGGCAACTCAAAATATTCAAATATGTGCCAATTTTGAAACTACAATAGCAATTACGCACAGTAGTTTCCTCCTCGCTGGAATCATATTCTTTAGATGTAACTCTTTAGAAATAATTGTGCTTCCATTAATTCAAGGCACGTCTCTAAACATTATCTGAACGCAGGCTACATCATGCAAAACTAAGATTAAGAATTTAATTGTGAATGGCAAATTCGCCAGCGACTTCACATCAACAACATTATACTGTTGAACGTCTCTCTCATATAAGTAATTGTTTATCAGATGTTGCCATACTCACCAATAAAATATATTCTAATTTTGGCAGTGAATAAATGCTAAATTAATTTTAGGTATAGGATCTGTTTGGAATTCTAGATTTTAAAAAAAAAAAACCTGATGAATCTCCTTAGAAGAACAATAACACTAACGTGCCACATAACACAGGCTACATCAAGCCCTGCCTTTAACCTACTATTGACCTGCTGAATAAACATTCTTGAGCGATTTGAATGACCTTGTTAGGAAATTGTACGCTTTCTACAATTTAGAACACCAACCACTCGAAATCTATCGTCAGACCTCGGCGGGAAAAGTCAAAACCAGCTGCCTTTCTGCCTTCCTCTTCGTGGTGTCGTTTTGGCTATCTGTAGTGAGTGTGTGCGTGCAGTGTCTGCGAGGTGCCACGGCTGCTGCGCTGAACAGAGCAGGCATGTGCACAGCACTGCACCCGTCTCCTGACCTCGCGCTGATCCCCGCTCCTATGAATAATTGATGAGCCTCGTGCACAGATTACCCCTATCAATATGCAAAACACATTATGCTGGTAAAATAGCGCTTTAATAGTTATGAATTGTGGAAGTGACTCCACCACGTAAACGTGCTGTACTGGGCACCTCATTTTTGGGTTTTGTTTGCCCTATAAGTCTTGATATAAGTGCTCCAAAAGCACAAACTAAAGACTTAGGATAGGGACTTTTACACACAATAACTAAATTCACTAATTATAACCTGGAGTTTTCACCTTTCCCACAAAGTCATGCGTTCAATTATCGCAATATTTTATCATAGGTGTTCCCAAAAACTGTGGCTTACAGTTTAGCAAACTAGTCATTACGCATAGTCAATGCTAGTCGAGAGACCACCTAAGCATGCAAAGTTTTGGCTGGTGAGAAGGTTAAAGATTGCTGAAAAGGTTGCCATGTTAAATATGCCATACATTAATTCCCAAATACCTACACTATAAAGTCGCGCATCATTACGCAGATTGTCACTCACCTAAAAGCCAAAGGGGAAAGGATGTGAGGCTTGTAAACTGGTCTGCATTATTTCCAAAGACAGGAGGACGCGGAGTTACCATGGCCTATGGCTAGTTAAGGTCAACAAATGCACCAGTCACACCCTGTGTGATGCCCCACCCAATGTCTTACACAGCAACAACATTAATATCGAGTTTCCAAAGTAGCTCAACTCTGCTATACGCGCCTTCACAGCATGCTCTGTGTCTAATTCCGCCGTGGCCTCCAGCGCACCTCCAACTTTGTCATTCATTTTAAAGAAGACAAATAGGACTCACAGGACAACAAAACTGATTGTAATGAATTTATACACATTACCATAAAACAGGTACTACTGAAATTACATATCTGGAGCAATGTATTGTGCATTGTTTCCATTTAGGCCTTCTGAACAACGTTTACGTTTTGTTTTCCTCGTAATATGATCAATAGACACCCCTGTTTTACAATTCAGCTACACCACAAATGAACCAATTTGTCTAACCATATCAGGCAAAAGCGCGCACTTACTTTGGGAGTAGTCAGGTCCATATTTGCTATGTGTACACCTTTCGCACCCCAGTCGCTCAGTCAGTATTTCCCAAGCTTTAACTTCCCCGACTGCCCAAGTCAAGGGACCACGAGGACAACTGAAACGTTCACAGTCTACATCCTTTTAGAATCCCGTCGAAGCAGTTAAACCGTCGCTTACATTCAAGAATGTGAATTATGTCGCACATCGTCAACTCCCCAAAACCATAAAACTAACTTTATGGACCTCACGTGACTTTGGGGAGCTACCGAGGGCTATATGGTGGGACTTGAGGGCGAATTCCTGATCCACCGGGCATGTAAATGTTACAAGCATGTCATACACATTTATGACGGGCTAATATGTGGACCCAGGCCATAACGGGCCCTCGTTGTTTTGCTAAGGCATACATGACTAGGGAAAACAGACAGAAGCATTCATCCTGTGCACTGGTCAATTTAAGGTAAGTCCATAGGCTTAACGTTTGTGTTGTTGGCATACGACTATATGATTATTTTTTTTTACATGACTGCAGATTTCCTCAACACAAAACAAAACATATCTAGTAGGTTTACTATATAGATGCAAGGGTCCCAATAGAACGCCATACCTTGCCATAAGTTAACTTCCACCACACAAAACACACACACACACACACACACACACACACACACACACACACACACACACACACACACACACACACAGCAAAACATTGGAATTCCTGCAATAGTGTAAAATCAAAATGGTAAAAAGTTAACACTAAAATCCAAAAGGGGACTACAAACTTTTTCTTGTTGCACCAGAGCGATAAAGTCGCCCTAGCAGAGAGCGCAGAAGCAGGATACTCAAAGATCAAAACATTTAGTGACAGAAAGAAACTTTATTTTCACCAAACTAAGTCAGCGATACTAATGTTAAGATACAAATACAAAGACCCTATGGGCAAAAAATGACATTTTTCTCAACATAACTTCTGCCATCACAAAACATTTAACCATTCACTTTGCGCACTAGGCCTACAAATAACATATTGGTCACATTGAAACTTTTTTTTTTTAAACACAGTTGGTTCCTTGATGGAAACATTTGGCCAAGTTCATTACTGCAATGCAAAATAGTTTACTACACAAATGTATTTGATGGAAAGACAGAGCTTAAACCTTTACGGCATTTTTCTGATAGGAAGAAATGGGGGGTATGCGCATATTGCATTGAACACCACAGAAACATCGAAGGCTGGAATCATACACTGTAGCTCCTACGCAAGCTTTATGCAGTGGTCCATAGAAGTTATTTTTTATGTTCAATTTCTTTTAACGGTTAAAAGTAGAATGAGATGGAAGACTGTACACTGTACAACGGGTCAATTTTGAATACGTTACACACATCTAAATGTCTCACATAGGACATGCTCACTGCACGAAAGTATAAACCTGGCACATGACATTTGCACTATATATGACAATATTTATGCTATTGTGGCTTCATCTTTTTTTCTTCAAAATCATAAGAGCTATGAGAATACTTAACAACACTATTTGTGCATCATCAAGACCACATTGGAAATTGGATGTCGTCTCATGACCACAACATGCCGATGAGTGCAGGGGCAGTTTGCAGTATCACGGCTGGGGAGAGAAAACACTTCAACTCCACGTTAGCGACTGTCAGTTCTGGAAAGCGCTACCAGCCGTAGCGAGACTCATGCTTTTCAGTTTGTTGTCCTTCTTCCATTTCATCCGCCGATTCTGGAACCAAATTTTAATTTGCCTCTCCGACAGGCACAGCGCGTGGGCTATCTCTATCCTCCTCCTCCGGGTTAGGTACCGATTAAAATGGAACTCTTTCTCCAGCTCGAGTGTCTGGTAGCGGGTGTACGCGGTTCGGGCCCGTTTCCCGTCAGGTCCAGTCATATCTACATGGCAAGGACAACAATAAGGCAACGTGATGAGAAGACAACATTATTTAGCTGACTATCCCCGTCAACCAAAATGTTACGCGACTGTTAGACCCCAAATTGAACGAGCGGACAAAGCGCACTCTATTAAGGCGCTTCTACGTAGGCTACACTGACTGTCCCTATACCTTGCAAGAGATAACATACAACATATAAAGCATGAGGAGCTTTTGAATTTGACACGACTTTCTCAATATAGAACCTGAAAATCTTTCTCCTAGGCTGCTCCAAGCTCTAACCCCTGAATTGCCCCGTCTCTCTTTGTTGTCACGCTTGTCACACACTTACTACTCCTGTAGTAGGCTATTTGACTTTTCTCCCCATTAAATATCATAGCCGTAACTCAGAAAAGCCCCAAAGATGGTTTATGTGTCATGGTTTCTTAAGTGAATTTTCAATTTTCTCACATCGAGTTCACATGTAGGCTATAGCCTAGTTTGATTTATGACACCTTCGATAAATCTAGACCGTTTGCAACAATAACCGACTAAGAAACACTAACACACAAATCAATAGCAAAGGAGTATTGTTTAGAGAGATATATACCATGGCTAATGTGCAGTTTCCGCATCCAAGGGAATATTTGAGGCGTTTGCCCATCGCTGGGTGTTGTGGTGGATGTGGCGATAGATTCTTGTTTCTGCGCCCGGGGAGTGGGGTTGGCAGCGCCGTGTGCGCTTTCCTCGGTTTCGGAGGAGACGCTGGTGTCCTCGATTTCAGCAAACTGTGTGCTACTGTTGTTGGTAAGACTGCCGCTGTTTTTAAGGTTGTTGTTGTTGACTGTGACTGTGCTCTGGTCAGACGTGGTGGAGGGTCCCTTCAGATCCAAGGTGTCGGTGTTGGCACAAGGCAGGGGATCTGGAGAGGCGAGCGAACAGCTCGGCGGTCTGTAGCGGGTGTCCGGGCCCGCGTTCTGGAAACTACGGGAATTGTCTCCGGCTGCAGCCCCGAAATGCCCATTGCCGTTTGAGCGATTTACACTTAGGTCTATTCCATTGTAGTTATAGCCGAAGGAGCCCGAGTGCATGGTGGCGGTGTCCCTGTACGAAGCGTTCATAGCGCCGTTAGTCCCATAATTTAGCAACTGATAGTCGGAGCCATTTGGATAGCGCCCTGCGAACGAGTTTAGAAAATAAGAACTCATTTGGTTATTTTTAAGCTCTTGATTTGTAGATCTTGGTCGTTATAATCCCGTGCTGGACGATTTATGATGTAATAATGAATTATAGCAATGTACTGTACTTCGTTTTTGCCATGTATGCGCCCAAATATGGGAGTGCGTTTAGGAATCACGTGCCTTTGTTGACCAGTCGTAAATTCTCTCTGATGACTTCAAGAGGTAATTCATGCTCTATGGTTACAAATGATGACGAAATGATGATCGTTAGGTTCAACTCAATGGTGCCTCCCCACTGCGCGCCGTGATCCATGTTAGCAGACAGCGTCACCTACTGGACAAAACGGGTTCTTCTGGCCCCTTGTGAAAAATACCTGCAGAATTTTCATGCCTTGTTTTTATTGCTCAGCAGCAGTGCGTCATAAAATTAAAATAGGCCATTATTAAAACGATTATACCTCTGATCTGGTTTTAAGCACTTGTATAGCCATAAATATAAACTCGGGCTGATATTGGTGGGTCTGAAACAACATAGCCAGGTATTCGAGAGCCTAGAATCTTACATGCGCCACAGGCTGCAGTGACATTATGGGGCAAAACATTTTATATATTACGACTACCTCTACAGATAACACTCTTAACACCTAAGAGCAGCCCACAGTATGGTTAATGTCTAAATACAAGACTTGTCTAAAAAGACAAGTATTATACAGGGGTAGAAGTAACAGTGGATAGGAGTTGTGCGTCAGTTTGAGGTCCAAATTCTTTGGCATGGCCAAAACGGCTTGATACAAAATAACCACATGCATACAGGCCCAGTCTAAAGCCGTAGCCTATCTCATTACAATCTGCCATGATATCAAACACAGCTGACTACAATGAAAACACAAACTACGACATTTGAAATGTCAAGCAGCATGTGGATGTAAGCCTGAGCGACTGTTGTTATTGGAGGTCGCCATTCACTGCATCTAGATTTTCTTTTATGTAAAAGTTTTCACTGAACACACACAATTTCACTATTCGGTATGAATGCACGTTTTTATTGGCAAAAATGACTGCTGACACAGATCACGCTATTTCAAAGTTACATTTAGCTACAAGGACACATGGCAAAGAAATAATAATAAATAAATCATTATACAAAACATTTCAAATAGAGGTGCAAAATATCATCCCACGAGCAGCGCGCGAGATAATCCATTACAGTATGTAGTCTGCCTGGCATGAACAAAGTTCAAAAATGTGCACGAGCTGATTTAGTGACTCTTTGTCCATACATTTCTTTATCTAGACTATTGACAAAACAACAATCACAGGAAAATAAAATAGAAAAACAGAATAGTAAAATATAAGCTATTGGCAGTTTAGGTAGTTTCCACAAGCCAGCCAAGAACCTCTGGATTCCAAGACAAGTTTTACGAAAGAAAGCCAAATGTTCTAAGCATTGTAAATGTTCTGTCACGAGAGAGCCTTTTGTCGTATTTCTTTGACAGGCCTAGCCTTTCTTAAACTGGTAGTAACATTTCCTTTTTTTAGTTAGGTCACATCAAGCACATTGTAAATTAAATTATGGAATTACTGATTCCCTTGAATGATATCAGTTCATATCCCCCCCTTCATTATTTATTCCTTCTTCGAGTCGCCGTCCTCATCCTCCTCGCCGGATTTGGTTGAGTTTATGACTTTGTTTTCCTTTTTCCACTTCATCCTGCGATTTTGGAACCAGATCTTGATCTGGCGTTCCGTTAGGCAGAGAGCGTGCGAGATCTCAATCCTGCGTCGGCGGGTTAGGTAGCGGTTGAAATGGAACTCCTTCTCCAGCTCGAGCGTCTGGAAGCGCGTGTACGTCTGACGACCCCTGCGGCCAGTGTGACCCGAGGGCCCTGTCAAAAAAAACGGGGGGAGAAAGATAATACGTCTCATGTAAACATATGGCCAAACCTTATGGACTGTATTGACGGCCATGCATTAACTTGTCATCTTAATTGGAAACCTCGCATTGCTCATATCATATAATCCACATTTCAATAAATGCGTAAATTGACCATAACATTTCAAGCGCAAATCAAGAAGTGAAGTGGGTGGAATAGGAAATGGACGGTGTCTTAAACTCACACCTGCAGGATATGCCACTGTGTTTGGGGAAATTACTAGTTTTCATCCCTTTTCCCAAAAGGAAATATAAAAGGACGCCACATCAGCTGTCCTTGTTTGAACATGTTTATAATGGAAACCACCTCTACGTTCACGATCATAACATGTTCAGGAACACAAATATGAACATGCTGAAAGGTATTGCCATGGTTTTCACTTACCGTTACAAGAGTTCATTCGCTGCATCCAGGGGTAAACTGGAGTGCACAACTTGTCATCGCTGCCCGGGTATCTGTCTACGCTCTGCTCCGTGCAGTCCGTCTTGCACTGCTCCTGCGTTAACACTAGCGGATGCTCTTCCAGACCCGCAAGCGTACAGGAGCGCTCAGCGTCTCGGTAAAAAGTACTCGTGTAGTCGGTGGCGCCAGCCGTAGTCCGCCCGTAAACCCCCGTACCTTGCTGGTAGTAGGAGGAAGGGTAAACCTTATCTTGGACATTGGAGGCTCCGTACGTGCCACTGGGATAGTGCCTTAAAGGATCTGTGTATCCAGAGGAGTAGAGTGGTATCTGACCCAAGAAGGAGTCCTGTCCTCCGGGGAGAGAGACGGGAAAAGTTGAGTTTACAAAATAGGAACTCATTGGACAGCCAGGCCTATTGTCCGCGTGTTATGATTTGTTGTGTTTTATAGTCCAAGTGGTTTTTGCCATTACTTTATCGGAGATTTGGTTTTAGCCGAAGGGGGGGTGGCGAGGTGCCAATGTGGGACCGAGAGCAACTATACCATCTGATCAGTGGCTAACCAATGGCGAGCGCTTGTGGTAACACAACAGCACCCAAGGGGAGTCGCTTTTTTTCCTTCGCTTGAAATCCCCAGAGTCCGTCAGACTTTCCCCCCTCTGTATTCCCATTTGAGTACACAGCTTAGAATTTATACCCAAATTCTCAAAATCTAAAGGGCGCATTTTACGCATTTCGTTAAGATCACAAATACCACCATATAATGGGATATTGCTAAACATACCTGGGCATATACTCTTTTGAATAATTAATAACAATGGCAAGGGGAACCCAATAAAATGTAAATATAGCCTACTTGAGAAATATGGTGCATATGCCCCATTAGGCTATTATGTTGAGAAAACGAGTAAGACCTCATTAGAGTTTCAAAATATTAGCATTTCTGAGAAACCAAATGGCTCCCCCAAAAGTCTAATACGCACACATCATCATCCACCAGCGCACCCAGTCATGCGCGTGCACGAGCGCGTACAGGTTTGACCTTTCAACGCCGTAGTCTCAAGATTGTAGGCTAAGAAAATACCAAATGTCGTTTGGTTTTCGTTTTGTTCCACATTATAATCTGATGTTTTTGCAAATACTTGACGGTCCACTGCAGACTGTTCCACTGACAGGATTACCACTTTGTTTATATATATAACGTCACTTCCACAGTGAAAACAGTTGAAAAAAATACAGTGTTAGTTCAACTCTTAGAGAGTCTATTCAACATCTTCACGAGTGTATTTAGTCTGAGAGTACTATCTACGTGTTGAATTAACACTGCGTTCAACCGTGCAGGGAAATGGCTGAGGTTTTGGATAAACCCGTGCATTCAAAATAGATAGCCTAAGGTTATTAACAGCATAATGTGTAGTATGTAATGTGTAATGTAATTTGTATGACCACACGAAGTTGCTTTGGACAGTCGTTTTTTGCCATATGACCATTAGTCATCCGATAGCAAACTATTCCCACTAAAACACACTCGCATGAGGCTCTTGGCCTTGGATTGACATGGCCAGGAACTCTGATTACTACAGTGTCTAATTGTTATCTTCACACTTTCAGCATAAACGATGGAGTATCCCTGGATTGCTGGTGGAGCTCCCTGCAACTAAGGCCCTTAGGTCCCTCAGAACATCGACCGATTCTGGACCGCTTGAAATTTCCTGAAACTTCGTCAATACGCACAGCTAACAAAGCAATAATTGGTATTGCTTATGAAGATCCTTCTGTGAGTAGTTCAATGAATATGAATTCTATTGACATTCGGAAGATGTTACAATAGGCTACAATTAGAAATATGTGCATTCTGGAAATTATTTCTGAAGATTTTATAATACAGGAGAAATATGTGCATTCTGGATATGATTTTGTGTCTTTAGCCTACGTCTAAACAAGTGCATCCGGAGCATAAATTGTCCCACTTTATGATACATTATTGGGGTAAAATAAGATTGTTTTAAAAAATAATTTGAGTGACAAAATTCCATTGTAAACTATCCATTTGCAGACCTGTCTTAATCTCAATGCTTTGAAAACTAATAAACGGTATGTTTACCAAATGCACTGAATGTACTTCAACTGCCTGTGTCTTTTCTGCTTTTCTTTTTTTTTAAACTCTGCCTTTCCAGCACACATTGTCTCTTAGTGGTGCATTTGGAGACGCGCGTAAAAACGAAGACAGGAGCCACAAATCTGACTCTCACAAAACCTGACCTGTGACGCTGACCTTTCTGAACGTTGCAGTCATACAAAGTGCAATTTGGACTCTGGTGATGTGAGTTTTTTTGTGCCATTCTAAATAACACAAACAACTCCATTTTGAAACATCAATTAGGTTCAGATATAGGCCTAGCCTTCAAATCAGAATGACACGCAAACGATTTTCGTTAAATATTCATGTTGGAACGAACTTCAGTTTAAATAAAAGGTAGCGCCTTAAAATACGGTGGGTTTTTTTAATACTGAGGGGGGGGGGGTTCTAGGGAAGGGCACCACCAACCACCACCCCCAGCTGCAATGCAGCTAGGCAGAGCAGAGCAGACGCGTAATACGGTCAATTGATTGAGATGAAAAGGCCAGAAACAAAAAGGAAAATGAGAGAGGTCCCGAAGAGCCCAGGTTTCCCAGGATATGGGCTGTATATCAACCCCACTGCGGACACACTAACAATCCAGCCCTCTGCATTCCCCAGTTTTACAACCCCTGCATTCACTGCAGCAAGCTGGGCTATCGCAACTGGCTGGCACCCCCTACGCTGACGCTCTCAACTCCTCCAGCTGGTACTAACAATCAAGCGCACTTCCAAAGCATAGACGCAATCTCTCTCATTGCAGGCTCTCTCGGTCTCCCTCCCTCTCTCATAGCTCGCCCTATCCCACCCTCAGTTCCTGAATCTCAGACACTGCACTACCCAACATGGTCGCTAGATGGTCTCACAGAGTAAGAAATCAAGAGACACAGCCCCAGAAAGCAGGGAGACGTGTAAGGACAACATTTCTCCCTCTCATCCTAATTGCAAAACAAAGGGGTGCTTGTAATGTGAGCATATCCAGAACAAGATGAATATGATTTTTTTGCTATGCTTCCCATTTCATCTTAATTACTAAGTACAGTCCTCGTTACACTAAATAGACATTTAGATTGTGCCCATCCACTGAGTTGCTGCATTCGTCATGAAGAATGTCCTATTACCCATCGATTCACAGATGCCTGACAAAATGGAGATTGTTTTCAACTTGGCATACCACGGAGATTTATTCTGCGCAAGGCGATAACGAAAACACCATTTATTTATTATCCATTTCCACAACACAACATGTGTTAATGCAGAAAGTCGATATTCCTTCTCTGACGAATGTGAACACATACCGCACACCAACATGAAATTAATAACAAAATATGGCCCAGGTCTTTGTGCAATGCCAGACCGTACCTACAAGCTGCATAGATGTGTAAGGCACGTGGCACACTCAACAAAAAACATGAAGGAATAATAATCAGAATGAGAAACAATTCGTGAGAAATGCGAAAAGTACATGCCCAGGTTTGCGTATCCAATGCAAAACTACCAAAAAGCCTCTGATACGAGGAGCGCCATGGACGCCATTAGGAGGCATCAAGGTGAAAGCACAGCACCATCATCAACCAGGTTGTACATGGCCAGTTCCAGTCTTTTCTGATGGCGCTGCCATCTTGTGACTGATATCTCCGCACACTCACAAGCAACACCAACAAATCGATAATGCATGGTACCTGCATTCTGGTCAAAATCGCTCAAAGTAACAGTTTCCAAGCTGATTAAAAACCCATCAGCCAGTATTACGCACAGACAGGATTATTTAAAAGACACTCGTTGGGAAGTTTCATTCTCATTACAAAACACACATTTTATATAGGCCTAATCATCATTTGCCACAAAATTAACTGGTTGAGGCCTTTATCAACGATGTAAAGGCAATACATTCTTTAAATCATTTGCGTAAAAACAGCAAGTCCAGAAACCTAACCGCTGATAATTTGCCGTTCATCGAGTTACCATGGAGCCTACCTTTGTTGGTAATTTCTCATCTGTCGAGGGGGTCCTCCACACGACGCGACTGGCTCTCCGCCCTTCATGGTAGCGCGTTGTTATCAAGTTTCGATGCTAATACAACATTATAAACATATTAGGAAGAACCAAAGAGTTGGATGAAAAATGAGCAAAGCTTTCAGTGACGTCCTGACACTTTGAACGCCGCACGGAATCGGAAATCCTAATCACTTGCTTCATTAGCATGGCGCGAGAGGCTGGGGCGCTTCATCCATCTCATCGACTTCAGCACGTAAAGCCTAAACTAACGCACATTCACAATGCATAATTTGAACGAAAGAAACCAGACCTAAGAAAACAGAGGTGTTAGACACTGTGGCGTGGTCTAAGAATGCTGCAATATAACCAACCACTTGGGATATCATAAAAAGTTCATGTTCACGGCAGGCTGGCCACATGACCCAGCCGCAGCCAATCCAAGAGCGGATCCACTCATAAAGTTCTATCACAAAGTTGTAAATTTTCATAAACAACCGGGAATTTATAGCATTTCTTCATGAGTGCATTAGCAGCAATTCTGTCGACGCCATCTTTACTTGCGTAAAACAAGAAGGAAATATTGGAAATATAAGCTTATAAAACATTTTCCAGGGTTGGTGTAGCCTACCAAATGTAGAGTCAAAGCAAAGGAACCTTTGTTTACATGTTGTGCTTCTACGCTACAAAACACAGGAGTATAATGATTAAATTTAAAGATCCCATTTGTATTTATTTATTTAATTCATAAGGACAAGCCCTTTGCGTTATCCTTAGGAATACCGCATTATGCTGAATGCTGGAATTGGGCGCCCTTATGGTCTGGATAGGCCTTGGGTGAATTTTAAATAAATAGGCAAATATTTTGCGATACATCGGGATATCCTTTAGCAATGCACATATTGTCTTCCACATTGAACAAAGGTAGAATGAAGCTTACATTATTCAATCTTCATCGAGTTATTAAGACATCCGATGTTTGGCTCGTGTGTTCCAGGGTTTTGGTGTTCTTAGGAAATACAAAGATACCTCAAGAAATCTGCGCTACACTGACACAAAGGGTTCCGTTTCCCTTTTTGTTGTTTTTAAGCAACTACATCCGACTTTTATTGATGCTGTAAAACCATAAACAACCAGGCCAATTCAACGGATTTCCGACGGCGCGTCTGGCGGGACGTTGTCTATGGAAGTAAGATCTTACATCTCCTTTTTAATTTCGTGGATTTGTATGTATTGTGCATCTTCCAAAAGCAGGGGACCACGCACAGGCAATGTACAATATTTAATTTACCTCACATGGTGACATAGGATTGTCATGGAATCTGGAAAACATTCTAAATAGGGTCACTCCATTGCTTTCGAATGCCAAAAGGTGAAAAGCAGAAATGTTGCCCATTTTCGTTTGGGTTGGTGAAACCACTTTAAATCCAGTAGGCCTATTTTTGTCTGATCTTATGTCCTTTTGACTGTACAATCACATTCCTACATAGCCTATTTTCATATTCTTTAGATTCACAAGGCATATGCATGTCGCAGTGCATAAACAGTTACCAAACGCACCGCGATGCGTTCTCTATGGTCCATTAATGAATAAGATGTTAGTACATTTTGTTTTGAAATTTTGAATTTCTTCTTGAACGTGGCCTATTTGGCTAACCCTTGTTCCTGAGAAATGATGAAACGATGAAGTGCATTCGTGGCATGCTGGTTTAACCACAATAGGGCCTATATCATTTGTTACATTCACGAATGTAGCAATGTAGGCTTCCTATTTATTCACACAGTTCTATAGTCGATTGCGCGTTTACAGTCACCTTTTTCGCATAGGGCTACTGTGGCGGGATAGGACAGTAGGCCTACTGCAAACTTGGTGAAATGTGAAGAAATATTATTGCAAAAATACCAGGGATAGGCCTATATGACGGCGATGGCCCACATACAACCCTGTAACGTCGACGGAATATTTGCAGTCACATTTTCGCATGCTGTGAGAGGTCAGATAGGCCAACTGTAAACTTAGTGAAATTTGAGGACTAATGCATAAATAGCAGGGATATGGTGACGATAGCCAACAGACCAGAGGCCTGTTACATTATGTTTACCATGACTAACCAATAAAAATATACATGTATTTCTTTTTTTGCTTCCATTATTCAATAGCATATTTATTGTGTCCGTTTCGGCGTCATTGCCAACGCTATTCCTATCACCATGTGTAAACGCAACAGTATCTTTGGGTGCAGGCTGTGCGCCTCTTATGTTATTATATGCGTATATGTACGTATTAAATGCAGAAGCATATGAGTTTGTATGCCTATTACAGTTGACAAAATGGTGGTGAAAATGTAAGGATCAGTTATAAAGTAGCCTATGCCTATTCGACCTAAACGCACAAGGAAAAAAGGTCGCAGGCCCAAGACCTAACTAAGTACGGTTTTGAAATGAAGTGATTTACTTCTAATTTTATTTCGCATCTCGGGAGTTACCTCGTCTGGACAAAATAATAACACTAGCCGAAATATTTGCCTACTTCCTGGGCCTCTTAAATAGGCTATGCCATCACAAGTCTGTGCGTAATATCGCGCGTTACGCTGACACGGGGGAGCTAAGAATTCATTTGACATACAAAACTAAACCTATTTAGTCCGTCTATTCAAAAGCCAGACCAGGCCAAAACAGGGTCATATATAGGCCCTACACCCCAAGAAGAACCTACAGTAGTAGTAGGCCTACACAAGGTGCATAGCAACGCACAGCAGGTTTCAACATGGATTTTGGGGAAGTATGAAAAAGTGAATAAGATGAAAGAAAATATTTTCATTTCAAATAAATATTTTCACCTATATTTGATGCCCCCTTTTAAGGCTTTGTCTAAAACCAGTAAGCAAGGATAGCCGAAATGCTATTTTGGGGTTTCTCCTGCTTTTTTAAGGTTACTCATGGGCCCTCTCAACACGACACACATTTCCTTCCCCTGAGTCCATGGAAAAGAGCCTTTGTTTAACAGAACCAGAATCAAAGACTTACCCTGTATATCCAGGTAGGCCTACTGATGATGGTAATCCAGTTATTCCTAACACAAATTGTTCCCCTTTATATAGGAATTATTTATCAGTTCACTTTCCCTTTCCATGCAATCCAAAGACCACGTCGTCTGCAGATGCGGGGTGAAATGACATAAGAAAGCACAGACACTTTGGATTTGTCTTTTTACGAAAAAAAGAAGAAACTTTATTGAGCCCCAATCAACCCCATCCTTTGCCACTTCAAGTTACAGACGCTTCCAGTCCAGAACAATAAAAACAGCAGTTGAGAAACAGTACACGTCATGAATTGCCCCTTATAAATTCAGTAGTGCGGTTATAAATACGTTTGTATTCGTTTCACAGTATATCCCCCTCTACCTTTTGCGCTTCCAGCATGCTTTCCGAGGAAAACACAACACAGACAAAAAGACGAGCAAGTAGGTGGGAATGAATAATAGGTAGTTTTGTACACATCTAAGGTGTTTTGTTTATTTCTTTCTTTCTTTTTCTTACAAAAGGGATAAACGTAAAAAGTGCATCACCTGACTTACAGAAGGAAACACATCTACTGAAGCCATTTTACATATTCTAAAAAGAAAACACAAACAAACAAAAACATCACAGCTCTAACATTGTTTAGTCTCCAATAACCACTTTGTCGTTATTAGAGCTGGTAACACGTATGAAAATTGTTTACAATTAAATTCTATCGACTACAGAATAATAGCCTACAGAGCATTTTTAATGATGAGATGACTAGGCCTATTGACCCAATTCCTTGTCGGCTGGTTGTCCTTAGAGTTTCACCTGTCACGGCCAAAGTTGAGGGGACATGTCATCTTGCCCCCCACACTGAAAGGATATGTTCTTAAAGGATATGTTCACCATTTAAGCCTAGGAAGTCAGAATGTGTGCTCTGGACTCGACCCACGGTGCGAGGCTAGACCAACCCGCTATAGGGAAAATGCAATGCATTTCTGTAATGCAATACAGTGGTCCTCGCCGATTTTTTAAAAAAAATGTATTTGGCCATTTTAGATTTAGTCTCAACCTGCTGTAGAGTGGCTGCCAATGGACCTGTCCGATTGTGTCCCTAAAACCAACTTGGCTAAACCAAAATGGCTAAATGTGCTAAACGGAGACCATATCCTTTAATGACCCCTTTAACCATATTGAATGGAACATTACAGAATAGGTTAGAATAATATTCTACTCTGTTTCATTCTAGTCAATTCTCTCAAGCCATATTATCCTTCGGTCATGTCGATAGAAGTTGATTAGTTCAGAATAGAATATTCTCCAAATCTATTTCATTCCTCCATCATCTTCCCCAACATTATCCCTTCAAGTCATGATGATTAGAATAGAACAGAATAGAATGAATATTCTTCAATTCTCTTCCGTTTTATTTTCACACCGCATGCCATCCCACACCCACTCATGTGGACTAAACTGAAGGAGCCTAGAGTTTCTTAAAGTCCTCGTCCCCCGATGAAGCCTTCTTCTCGGCCTCTTGCAGGGCGCTCTCCCTCCGCTGCCTCTCGATCTCTTCCTGCTCGGCTTTGCTGCTGGGGAACTTGTCCTTGTTGTTCTCCTTCTTCCACTTCATGCGTCGGTTTTGAAACCAGATTTTCACCTGGCGCTCGGTGAGGGCCAGGGCGTGCGACACCTCGATGCGGCGCTTGCGGGTCAGGTAAGGGTTAAACAGGAACTCCTTCTCCAGCTCCAGCGTCTGGTAGCGGCTGTACGTCTGCCTGCCTCTCCTGCGCCCAGCGGCTGGTTATAGAAGATCCCAAGGCACAAAACACAAAGAGCACGCGTTATAGAAAACAAGCATGGGTGTAATTTCAGGTGTGGATGGTGGGGACCTGTCAATACCACTTTTGAGATGAACCTAGCTTATCCCCACCACTTCTTCAACAAATACAATGGGGGAAAAAATAGCTGACCCGGGCAATAGGCCTACCATAATAATGCCCTCACTACTTTCAAAGCCAAACATACACTTTTGAAAACAAGATCAGTATTGGTTGAGAGAGTGTTTGGGGAGGCCATTTGTTCGGTCACAAATTCAACCCAAAGACCACCTGCCTTGTCATATTTCCCATCTTTGGAAAATGTGCATGTGCACAAGCACGTTTTGAACAAGAACCATTGGAAAACATACTCATCCACTTATATAGTGCGTGCATATTCCATGCATAAAGCACGTTCCATGCATGTGCCAATTAGGTCTAAATATAGGTTAACAGCTGCCCATCCAGACAGAGGTGCACAGTACACAGGACCAAAAGCTACCAACAACCAGTTTAAGAAGTTAAGCATAATTGTGTTTATAAATGTTCAATTTCCAGACATAAGCTGAATGGAAGTGTACATTAGGGTTTCGAACAAAAGCCAAACAATTAAATAGCCCTATTACGCAACCCAAGAACAAGGATTGATAAGCCATTGAAGTCCTATAAATCTAGTTCCCAACTTTCAGTGCGCAATGAGCCTAAACAGCAGCCTAAACACCGTGTGCATTTTCAGTGACATCTACACAAAATCAATCAAGGTGATGCTGAAGGGGAAAGTTCGGAGTCACAATAAGTGCTGTTAGTTTGGCTCCAATTCACGTTTGGTTGTCATGAAATGCGCCATTGTCCTCTCCAAACTGTAAAAGCACTAGGAAATTACTATATTGCTTAATTGTGGGTAATTAGTTGCTTTATACCCTTTAAGACGCGTTGTTCCACACGGCTCGTTTGATCTCACACCCACTCACTCACCTTGTGGTCGCATCCAGGGGAAGAGTTGTGACGAGCACTGGTCGGCGCTGTCAGAATCATCCCCAAGCCCGGTGCCCTTCAGCCCGCAGTCAGCGAATGGGTTCAGCTCCTGACTCGGGTTCCCGAAGAAACTCTGCAGGGCATCCTGTCCGTAAAGGTTCCCCGTGGGATCCGCATGGTATGGCACGGCGCACGGGTTCTGCTGGTAAGGCGCGTGGGAGAGCGAGGACGTTCCGTGATGGTAAAACTCCGGTAACTGACTCGGATGCTGGAAAGTGGCGCCAGCTCCAGCTCCATAAACGACTGTGGGTCTGCTTCCAAGCTCCTGAGTAAATCCAGTACAATCGTAATAGTTCGGTGGCAATGTATCCCCACTTTTGTATTTAGTAAAAAGAGGGTTTACAAAATAAGAACTCATGTTTTTTTTCTCTCCCTGTTTTGGGGTGTGCAGTTGAGGTTTTGATCGTAAATTCAGAAGTTTCTTTCGCGTGACAGGGACTCAACCGTAAGTCATGAAACAATCCCGGTATGTAAATGAGAGAAGTCCCTCAATCTGAGATAATTCTTGAAACGTCGTAAATATTCATGCCAGTCAAAGACGTTATTACCATTTCTTTTTCCACGGGTTATCCCGCATGGCTGAAGCCTATGGGTCCAACAAGAATACAATAACCAATTGTGCTTCCCGACAGTTTACTCCATTTGGCGAGAAGTACCCTGGGCGAACACATTCATATCAGATATGTTTTTAGTCTCCCAATAATTTGCGTCCACTCTGAATCTCCAAGACGAGCGAGTCTCTTGCATCTCCCCAAAAAAGCGCGTGCTTGTGACTCACTGGAAAAGGACGAGAGAATGGAAATGGGGAAATGAAAAGAGGGAGAAGAGAGAGTGAGAGTGAGAGTGAGAGAAAGGAGGGGTGAGAAGAGAGAGGTGGAGTGAGAGTATCTTCGCACTGGTGAAGGCAAGTGTACTGGGAGTCTAGACTTGAGGAACTATGGCTTGTTGATCGGTTTTGAAGGTGATGGGAAGACGCATGTGTTGTACTTTTTTAAAAAGGAAATCCGTTTGTATTAGTCCAATCCCTGTTGTAGTTAAACTATTTAAAATGTTCATAATTAAGATGCAGTGTGCAGATTAAATCTTTATGGATTAGTATGTGCTATAATATTGTGTTATGAGTGCGCAAAAGTGGCCATTCAATGATTTTGATTTAGTTGTGATTGGCTCAAATGAACTGAAAGGCACTTACAGAGAGGGTATAAAATTAACTCCAGTTGTTTTGAATAGGTCATTTTGAAAGGAAAGGTTTATTGGTTATTTTGAAAAATAATCGACATCTTTTCTAACAAATCTGGGAATTCAAGCTTGCGTGAGGTCCCCCGTTTTTTGCTGGCATGGGTCTGTGTGAGACCTTGGTTAGACTGGCCGACAATGTCACCGTGTGGTGAGCTTCAGAAATAGCAGCCTAGAGAACATTAGCGGCTGTAGAGTGTAGGCTACAGATAGGCTTACAATAACCTACATTAAATAAACACACAGAAAATACAAACTTCTAAAGCTTGCGTTCTGCGAATGAATGGACAATTTTGTCTATAGCCCACTGATTTCCTTCTTCATAATGCCATCATCACAAAGGGAC
The DNA here is from genome assembly GCF_034702125.1 of Engraulis encrasicolus. Classification (NCBI taxonomy): domain Eukaryota; kingdom Metazoa; phylum Chordata; class Actinopteri; order Clupeiformes; family Engraulidae; genus Engraulis; species Engraulis encrasicolus. The sequence goes on from NC_085873.1 coordinate 8,817,507, forward strand.
ATCAAGATAGCATACTGCGTGCTGTGTCTTTTTTATGTGAAAACCGTGTCAACTTTAAGTGGGATGGTTTGAATCATCTCTGTCAGTGACATTCCCAAAAGCTGACTGCTATTTTGTTAAAATCATAAACAACTCTGACACTATAGGGCAAAAATAGGTAGGCCTATCTATTTGTGTATTGCTTATCTGTGCCCCTGTACCGTCATGTGACATGCCTGGGCCAACTTCTTTGGCCTGCTGAAATGATGGTTTGTAGTTTATGCTTTGTTTTTGTGTAGGGTATACAAAGGCCTTCTTACCCTTCATAGATTTAGGCTACATTATGAGACCAATATTTGGGACATCACACATTTGTTTCATAGACTAGGCCTAATGGCTATTTTGTCTGGTCAATCAAGGTCCGTCTAAAACTCATGGTTGTTCCATTGAGTTTAGATCAATTAAATGTTGACTAATAAGCCTATTGGGTGAAGAAGAAAAAAACAGGCCTATTAAGGTTATTATTTTATAAGGCTCATAACGACGATAATAATAGGTCTAGTAAGAACAACAACAACAACAACATCAATAGGCCTATTATTAACAGCAATTGTTTATTATGATGATTATTATTATTCTACTACTACTATTATTAGATTATTATTATTATTATTATTATTATTATTATTATTGTTATTATCATTATTATTATTATTATTATTAATACAAATTTATTGAAATCGTTTATGATTCGTTAAAACGAAATAATTCTGGGTTAGGCCATTATTTCAGCAGGCCGATATTGAAATATTGAAACTGTTCCCCAGTGGAATATTTGGGTCCGGTCAAGTTTTAAAACTCTCCTGCATGACTCTCTCTCTCTCTCCCTCCCCCTCTCTCTCTACACACACAGCTTTAGGATAATTATTTCATCATTTTTTAATTATCTAATAATAAAGTTTTACTATGCGTCACGTCATTTTTATCCCTTTATAAAACGGTCCAATAGGCTATACAAATTCCTTATAATTTCCTAAAAAGTATTAACCCCACTAAAATAACCACGGACTTAAGGAAAATGTTCAAAATGTATCCCATTCAGAAAATCTTTCTTTGTCCCTTTTATAACATGTCTTGGAAGAATGTATAGCATAATGCCTTTTGCGCATCAATAAAACACCTAAATAGGCCTATAATATTTTGTCTGAAGGAAATTCTGAAGGGTAGCCTACATAACGGTCTTTGTCGCCACACATCTAGACGGATGTTTTCTGCTTTTCCGAGGTGGACAAGGGGAGCCTTAAAAATAACACCAGGAATAACGAAATATGAGTTTATATCGCCCAAGGGAAGGTCCACAACAACGGATATGTCCAGCCTATTGCGCAACGACTTGAATGAACAAAAGCTGAAATATCATAAAAGGTTGACTAATAAATATTGTAGCCTAGTAGGCTATAACAAGATATTGTAGAAAACCAACTTTAATTCGTTTTTATTGCTAATGAATATGACCTTCATGTGACGAATTGTCTTTGTAAAAATAGGCCAAATGCATGTTCTTATTTTTTTTCTACAGACGAATATCAGTAGAATTCAGGCTCTGAACGAACACACAAGCACAGCAATGTAGTATTTACATCATGACTTAGGCTACAGCCTTTTGATAATATTTTCTTAATAATTGCACTTTCACTTTTAAAACTTTTAAAACTTTTTAAACCTCAAATTTCAACCAGGAAACTTATTAAGTTACTAATTAATGTGTTTTTTTCTGACGTATTTCTCTTTTAAAACCAGAGATGGCGAAAAAAAATGGTTTTAAAGAGAAAGAGAGAGAGAGAGAGAGAGAGAGAGAGAGAGAGAGAGAGAGAGAGAGAGAGAGAGAGAGAATACAGAAAAAGGGAAAATACTAGTGTTGTGCCCAGTTTCCCACCACCACAGTCTCTGAAGTCCCGCTTTTCTCCATGACCAACCCCAGTGAAGGCAAAAGTGGAGCAACAAAAACAGCAGTGTGGTTCATGCCTTACATTCATGAGATTTATTTGAGTGCTTTATTGCCCAGCGTCTCCAAGTGAGGTAATATGCTTTGAAGGATGTTTGTGCACAGTGATAAAAAAAAGAGACACACTCACACACACACACACGCACGCACGCACACACGCACACACACACACAAAAGGCTTGTCTGAAAGTACTTTGCATTCACACTCTCTCCCCCTGCACACACAAACTTGCATTTAAAAAAGAATCATCCACAGTAGCCTGAAATAGAGGATATTAACAGCATTTCAAATGTGCAATTCATTTATCTGAATTTGTAAAAAATAATCTCACCACAGCTCCTTTGAAGGTTAAAAAGTAATCTTTTTTGATGTTGTATTCTGTTAAAATAAGAGAATATGTCCAGACCATCAGAGAGAGCAGAGGATCTTTCTGAGAGTGTTTACCTCAGGCACAGTCTGCAACTGCAACTGCGTGCAGCATGTGTGCGTCTGTCTCTGTGTGGAATATAGTTGTGTGTGTGTGTGTGTGTGTGTGTGTGTGTGTGTGTGTGTGCATATGTGATGCTGGTGTCAGACCTTTGACCACGCTGTGGTGTTTCTGTAGAGCGTGTCAAAGTGAGAGTGTGTCTGTTGTGGCGATCTTTAATGCTTTGTGGACAGCGTGTCATAGTGTATGTGTGTGTGTGTGTGTGTGTGTGCGTGCGTGCGTGCTCTTGCGCTCCTCTGCGCTGCTGTGTGGGGTCAAGTTTGTGTCAGAGTGTGTGTGTCCATACGGTGCTGGGCTTCCTAGCCCTCTCCACTGTGGTGCTGTGTTGGGTCAAGTGCATGTCAGTGTGTGTGTGTGTGTGTGTGTGTGTGTGTGTGTGTGTGTGTGTGTGTGTGTGTGTGTGTGTGTGTGTGTGTGTGTGCGTGTCCTCAGCTGCCAGCGCTCTTCTCTGTGGTGCTGTGTTGGGTCAAGTCTGTGTCATAGCGGGTGGGAGTGTTTTTGCAGTATAGTGTGTGTGTGTGTTTGTGTGTGTATGTGTGTGTGTGTGTGTTTGTGTGTCCATACAGTGTTCTCCTCTGGTGCTGTGCCTCACTTTCTTGCCGTCCTCCATCTAATCTCATCTCCTGTGCGATGCGGGACCCGCCCCTGCTGCCGCTGCCGCCGCTGCCGTGGTGGCGGCTGCCTTGCGGAGGATGCGTCGCGGGGAGCCGCCAGAGGCCACGTGCAGCGCCAAGTCGGGCCGCGGCATGAGGGGGGCGGGCGTGGAGATGATGAAGAGGCCCTGGAGCGCCTTGGTGTCGGAGGAGGAGGCGGAGGTGGCACCAGCAGCGCCCGCACCCGCACCCACGGCAGAGTGAGGGGCGGCGGCGTGGCTGGCAGAGGGGGCGCCGAGGGGGGCACAGGGCAGACGGCCAGCCGCCAGCTGGGAGGAGGCGGCCGCCCGCGCCCGCACCTCTGCAAACGAGGAGCTCATGCTGCCGTGATGACCCACCACTGAGGAGAAACCAGACACAGGGTGGGGAATAGAGAGAGAGCAAGCCAGAGATTATTATATTATTATCTATCTGACGCTACTTACAAAAGAGAGACAGACAAAGAGGGAGAGAGACAGAGAGGGAGAGAGACAGAAAGAAAGAGAGAGAGGAGAGAGAGATGGAGAGAGACAGATTTCATTACAGTACATGAAATTTCTCTGACGCTTTTCCAAAGCGACTTACAAAAGAGAGCTAGACAAAGACAGTGAGAGAGAGAGGGGTAGAGAGAGACAGAGGAGGAGGAAAGAGAGAGAGAGAGATAGAGAGCAAGCGAGAATTACATCTGCTTTGTGTGACTTATAAAAGAGAGATAGAAAGAGAGCGACAAAGAGAGAGAGAGAAAGAGAGAGAGAGAGAGAGAGAGAGAGAGAGAGAGAGAGAGAAACAAAGAAAGTGAGATTGCACTCCATTTAGCGGAAAGTGATAGTCTCTGCATTACATTTTATTGTATTTTCTGTTGTTCTATGGCAAAGTCAAAATTAAAGCAAAACGAGAAAAAATTTAATGAAGCCTATGAAATTTAAATGAATTGTTTGATTATGCCTATATGGCAATACTTATAAATTAATTTGAAGCGTTTGTTTATTCCCTCATGGCAATTTAGGAATTTCTGTGATTTTAGTAGTAATGTGGTACATTTTTTTATTTGCTTACAAAATAGGCCTACATTAAATATTTACTTAGATAAATATGTAGTCTTCAGAGATGAACATTTACAGCTTAATGTAATTAATTTGTAATTTCATTCATCTGGTAAATTGCAAAATAAGGACAAGGACACTGCTTTCATTATTCCCAATGTGATTAGGAAAGTGACATGACAAAACTTGAAATTAAAATCTTTCAACTTTCATTAATTTATTTGTTATTTATTCCATTTCTTTATGCTCATATATTGGATTTTCAAGACTTCTACTATCACTAAATGGTCTTATTAAGGTTATTTCAATGTATCGTTTATTATAGAAATTATTTTTCTAAATCCAATTCAATTTAGTGTGAAAGTTTCCAAAGCCAATAGTTTTTAATCAACCAATATTTTTTTTTTTAACAAAATGAAAATGAACCCATACGAAATAATAAGCGAACCCACAAGTAGTTCAGTATCTCAGTAAGTGCCAATTCATTACAATTACAGCAATCGAACAGAAACTGTAGTCACACTTCCCCAAATTAATGCTTCACAAAAAACCTGTTTCAATGGTCGACACTGGAGGAAGCCAGGACCGTAACTGTCATCAAGACCGTCTTCATGGCCATTCAAGAGAACATCTCTTCAAAATAACGAGCTCCAAATGTAATTCTGAACTTCAACGTTATATTCTATGAACCCCTAAAAATGTGTTTGTCCTTTCCTCCATTCCTTTCCCACTGTTATAGGGGAGTACCCTGATAGGTTAAACAGCCAGTGCAATGGGAGGGAGCTGGAACTAAGACCTTGTTTACATTTATATGCATATTTTTCTGCTTGGGCTTATCTGCTTGGGCCTTTTGTTTACACTTAAACAGTTCTAGCTCCTTAAAACTGGAATTAAAATGAAGTTTTCTATAACGCACTGTGCTGATCCGCATGCTATGTTAACGGGATCATAATATGTAAATGTGTACAATTTAAAATAAACAAATAAATAAATAAATATCCACATGTGTAATCAAGGCCTAAGCAAGAACTGCTGTAACTGCCTGCCATTGCGCCTTTGTCTTTTTCTCATTCACCACGCACTAATAATAGGGGCCTACATATTATAAAATGTCAATAAAAGCATCTCAACTCACTTCCTCAGTGCGGACATGTATGAGGAATACATACAACAACAATAAAATTCAGTAATAGTCTCAGACGACAAAGAGAATGACAAAAGACACAGCCAGCACAAAGAAATAAAATAAAAAACATAGAAATAAAAACATATTATATTGCATTATATACTGTACACAGGTTTTAAAAAAATGCAGTGTTAATTAAACCCTATTCTGAGAATATGCAGTTTCAATTGATTTCGTGGTTATTCACCTGAGTGTTGAATAACCACTTGGAGTGTTTAATATAACAATGTTTTAGAACATATATGGTTTCAGAGTGTTCAACACTCAAACCGTTGAAATACAGTTCAATGAAACACTGAAATTGAGTGGGACCATATTCTCAGAATTGTGTTGAATGAACACAAGTGTGTAAAGCCAGGCACTCACTTGACCAGGGAACTCTCTGGGCACTGCTGGACCTCCGTGGCTCCATGACCAGTTGCCTCTCCCCCAGCATGTGCTCCTCCTCTGGGTCACGATGCAGCACGAACCCTGGGTGCTGCTGCTGGTGGTGGGGGTGATGATGGTGGTGGTTGTGGTAGGGGTCAGGCAGGGTCCCAGAGGCTGTGTGGTGGTGGTGAGGGCCGACCCTCTCCATGGGGGACCAGGACCAGAGGGGCTGGATGAGCTGGGACTGGATGTATTGGAAGCAGGGCTTTCCCCCCGGGGGCACCGGCCGCTGGATGATGGCGCAGTGCTGCTGCTTGGGCCGGCGCGAGAAGTCCGACAGAGCCTCCAGCTGGAGGGGAGCAGAGGAGAGGAAGAAGAGCAGCAATACAAACAATACAATTAGGTCTATTGCTCCGGTCCGGGTCATTTGCAGATCCTTCCCCATCTCTCTCTCCCCAATAATTTCCTGTCTCTCCTCCACTGTCCCGTCAAAAATGAAGGCAAAAAAGCCTTTTCAAAAAATGTGTCGCCCTGTCTGTCTCTCTCTCGCTTTGCCTTAACTTTCCCAAAGTGCATTGAGTCTATGTAAAAGTATGAAATGTGCTATATAAATAAATATACATTAAAACAAAAAAAAGAATTAGGTCAATTGCACACAAGATTAGCGATACAAACAATAGAATCCACACCAGGAAGATCGGCAATAGGGGGTTGCTGTGGTACAGCGCGGTAAGACACCGTACCATATGTGGGCGACCCGAGTTCAAGTCTGGCCTGAGTCATTTTTCCGACCCTACCCCATCTCTCTCTTCCACTTACTTCCTGTCATCTCTTTGCTCTCCTATCTACAATAAAGCCATAAAAAGCCCCCACAATAAATATTAAAACAAAGATTAGCGATACAATAGAACTATGTCTATTGCACACAATACTAGCGGTACAAACAATAGAACTCGCACAGATCAGCGACACAATATGATTACATGTGCTGCACACAAGATCAGTGAAACATATATTATAGAATTTATATGTGCACTTTAGGCTGATTACATGTACAAACCAATTAAATATGTCTCATGTAAACAGGCAAACAAATTGTATTATGTGGTTAAGACAGGTCAAACACACCTATTGAATGAAGAAACTGCTTTTGTAAACAGTTCCCTTGCATTCTTTTAAACCGATTACATTTTTTGAAAAGTTCAAAGTCATTTTAGTAACATAAACATTTTTCAAACATTTTTACATTTGAAGAGTTTAGATGCAAAACCCCCTAACTCCATTTCTGAAGACCTGCACTTCTATATTTTTAGAGAACCCCGTTGTTGGTTTGGTTTACATTCATGTACTTGATAATACATATAAATAGTTATATTACATAAATAAAATAAAGAAATATGCAATATTGATAGATTGTATTAAATAAAAATGAATTAAGATTATTTTCTGAAAAGGCACTTAGGGGGTTTTGCATCTGAACTCTTCATTTTAAAATATAATTAAAAGCTAAGTCCATACACTTAAGGATTTTTTTAAAACTCATAACTACACACATTTTAAGGATATTCATTATAAATAGGCCATTTCCATTAGTATGTACCTGTACAAGACTAGACACAATATTCCCCCCAGTTAGGTTATTTCAATATCAATCTTCCAATGTTATGAACAAAATTGAATTAAAAAAGTGTCTCATCATTTCAGTCATAATTTAAACCCATGGATTCATATGAAGGCATCTCAGTGCAAGCAGTTGGGTGTGGAAACTTGCGTCTGAAAGGTTGAAGATTGTCGCTGAACTGAAGAAGGCTTTTGTAGGAAAGGTGATCAAAAAAGAAGTTTAAATACTTTAAACTCTTGATAATATAATATAATATAATATAATATAATATAATATAATATAATATAATATAATATAATATAATATAATATAATATAATATAATATAATATAATATAATATAATATAATATACAAATACATCTCTATAGTTGACACATGGGTACCATATAATAAAAAATACTGGTACCATAGAATAAGCTGTCATAACTTATGCACATAGTAGATTAGAGTAGAATAGAATAACCTTATTAGTCCCGGAAATTGAAGAATATCTACAGTGTATGCAGTAGAGACAAAGAAGTGTATTCAGTCTCCTGACCTTGTTGGACTTGTGGTGGGGATCTAGGTTACTCTAATGTGTTTCCCTAAAGACTGGGTCAGGACCCACAGATGAGTCCTGGAAGATTTTTCTACTTTGGTCACCTTACATGATTCCCTAGTTCACCACCATCCCAGCGTTCTCCATCTAGCCTCAAAATAACCGCCACTAAAGGATTACTTCTAGTTCAATTAGACTATGTTCGTTGTTTAAACCTGGCCTAGTACTAACTGTAGTCAGACTGCATTAGGCCTATTGTGTCAACAATAAAATACCCTATAATATTCAATAATGGTCAACTCAATCTTTACTTTCTGATTAATGAATAATGTCTATTGACTTGGGTGACCAAAAAAAATGTGCATCCCCAGGAAAAAAAGTTTGTGAAACTGCTGTAAAAATGAATATGTAAAAAGCTACCTTTTTGGACTTGTGGTGGTGGTAGTGGTGGGGATATGGGCTACTGTAATGATTTGGTCTGATGATTGGATCGATGGTGGTGGTATAGGCTAATGTAATGAGGAGAATACTTCAATCAATGCAGTATACACTGAAGAATGTCATTGCTTTTGGAAACATTCCACAAAAACTCTTGGCTCCCACTGTGCTTTCTTCTTTATGATGCGTTAAGTGTGTTTATGTGCGTCTGGAACTATTATATGCCATTTTGACCAGGGGCCTATAATAAGACGCTGGTTCAGGAGTAAACCAGGTTAAGTCAAGAGGTAAATCATCTAATAGAAAAGCCTGGAGTCCCCATTTTCTCAATGGGACAACAATACTGGCTGCATAAAGGTTAAATGAAAGGAACAAAAACATTTGTAGATTCAGTATCTACCCGTAAAACCCTGATGAAGATCAGTACGGTCGAAACATGTTGGCTCTCTTAATCATATTTTAGCCCTAAGATAAAAAAGCCTTTTTAAATTCACTTCCTCTTTTTTCACTTGGAGTTGCCTGAATTATCCCTTTTTTGTTGAATTGGACTGACCCCCTTCACCCAAGAGCACCCAACATACTTAAAGAAGATACTGCGACTTTTTGAGCTACCAGCCATCTTGTGTTTTATACAATATCTACCTTGTTGGACTTGTGGTGATGGTGATGGTGGCGGTGGTGCTGGGGGTAGTCCACGGCGCAGGCCGCTGAGGATGAGGCCTGTGGAGGCGGGGGCAGCCCCCCCTTCAGCAGCTTGTAGACCTGGTCGATGACGCCCAGGTCCCTCAGCAGACTCTCGCGGTGACGTAGCTCCGTCAGCCGCGCCACCTCCTCCTCGTCCGATTGGTCCGCGGGGAGGGAGGCGGGCATGGGCATCAGCTGCGGAGGGAAGAAGAGCAGGGTGACGTGATCAAGTGACGTCGAGGCCGCATCAGCGAGAGTGATGGCGGTGATGGCCAACTGTCCTGCTCTGAACGAAGCATACGGCTATGGAGAATCAGCTTCTTATTGAAATGATTTAAAGCCAATATCAAGGAAAGACTATACTAAAAAAATATATTCTTGAAAAATATACACTACCCGTATCTCGTGATGATGAGTGATTTTTTTTAATTTTAGGAGGGGAGAGAGGAGCGCAGTTGTTGTGGAGAGAGATCAGATTTTTTGCTCAGAGATCTGCTTCCACCTGGTGGACACCACTAATACAGCATTTGTGCAGTAACCATAAAGGACGTTTTTGCACACCTCAGTTCAAATGGGTGCTTTGGAAAAACCAAAAGTTCAAAGTAGTGAACAAATATCCCACACACCGTCCATCGCACTTGTGATTTTACTGCTCACACCGTGTCAGCCGTTCTGACCCTCTTCAGATGAGTATCGGGATATTTGTTCACTACTTTGTACAGCAATGCAAAAGAGGAGGCAGGAGGTGTCGAGGAGAGGACGAGAGAAAAGAGTGGGGCACAGCTGTTGAGGAGGGAGATTTGATTTTTTGCACACAGATCTGCTTCCACCTGGTGGACACAGCTAGTATTGCACTTCTACAGCGAAGCAAAGACGAGGCCGGAGGGAGAGGGCCATTGGTTAGAGCGCAGTGGTTTTCAATCTGGGGGCCGGGACTCCTGGGGGCTGCGAGGGGGTGCTAGCAGGGCCGCAGCAAGTTGGAGGGAAAAGTAAAGCAAAACAAAGTAACAACCGTAATAATTGGATAAATTGAACAACAAATGTAGAATAAACAAAAATAACCAAGCTAAACACTATCCCCATTAGTTAAAGGATAACTCCAGCCAATTTCAATATGCAGTTGTAATGTTCACACTACCCTTGACTTGTCAGTATCCGTTGATGCTGCATTTTCCGGGGCTAGGCTGGAATCAACCTGTATATGGGGGGCCTTGTCAAGGTAAGTATGGGAACCCCCGGGGTAGCAGATGAAAAGGCAGGTGTGCAAGTCAAACTAGCTCCTCTCATCCTTTCTTGCTGCTTTTGACCTCTTGACTCAAGGTTTGACATCATTGATGATAGAAGTCTTAGTATATCTTATTATTATCTTGCAAAATCACTATCTAAAGGTCACTATCTCGTTTGCAATCAGGATGTTGAATGGGAGAAAGCACCTCAAAATGTACTCTGCTTATGTTGACAGCATAACTTCACTTCCTCCAAAAAGGTTGGGTGACACCAAGGCAAGAGGCCAGAAGTGAAAGGAAAGGACAGGAGGAACTTCGGTGGAGTAGTTGTTGGAGGAGGGAGAGATTTGATGTTTGCACATAAATCTGCCGCCATCTCCTGGACTTCACTGAGATTGCAGCAATGTGACCAACCTCTGTTTAAACTTTAAAGCCTCGGATACAGTGATGTGCTATGGGTTAGGGGTGGACTGGAGAGGCGCACGCACACACATTAAATTCCAGCATCCAGGATTCCCGGGAAATGTATGAAGGACTATTTTTCTATTCACAGGAAATGTCATGGTGGGAAATCAGAAAGCAGTTAAATTAAAAATACAATGTTGTTTGTCAATTTGTTGTCATAGCGTTGCTCTATCCCCAATAATTCTGACTTTCTCAAAGTTACAAAACATGGGCCCAGTGCGTAATTATCACCGTTATTTGGCTAAAACCTGCAATCGAAACACTTGACACAGAAAAGACAAAGAGTGCATCTTAATATGGGACCTTGCCTCCTCCACTTGCCTCCTCCACTCGCTTCTCGTCATGATGACATCACTGACAACAGCATTATATTATAACATATCTTGCAAAAGCACAATTGTAGAGTCTTTTTCTCGTTTGCAATTGGGATGGTGAATGAAAAACAGTCCCTCAAAAGTTGTTGTGGCTAGGCTGACAGCTGGGAAACTTTATCGTTTTCTCCACGGAGGAGGGGCCAGAGGGCGGGGCGAGGAGACAAGCGCAAGTGGAGGAGGCAAGGTGGCATATTAAGATGCACTCAAACACTTGACACAGCCTCTGTGTCAATGGCACCCTTTCCCTATGGAGTGTACTGCCCTCTCCTTGTCTCTCCCTCGATTCCAAGAAATGTATGCAGGTACTTTGTTTTATCTTACTCCAGCTTTTCAGACACACAAACATACACATAAGCACGTGAGTGAGCGTACACACACACACACACACACACACACACACACACACACACACACCGGGTGGTACGTACAGTGACGTGCTGGCTGGACACCACTGAGATTGTAGCAATGTGTAGCGGCCATATGCCTTGTCATGTGTTTTTTGTAATGGCTTTTAATTTGGCGATCACCGCGGGGTGTCACGTGAGTGCAGGGTAATTAGTTTTAGTATTTAGTCACCTGTGCACCTGCTCACTGGGAGGGAGAGGGGTAGGCATGGGAGAGCACAATTTTTGTTGACCGCACGCTCAGAAACATTTGTTCTCTTTTAAACGCACTTTGGCACTTTAACACTCACCAGTAGCACACTGCATGGTGGCGGTTTTAGTATGCGTTTTTAACCTTTGTACTGAACTCGATAAAACTTGAATAAAGGACAACGAACGAAGAGAAGTGTTTGCGCGTCAGCTTTTAAACCTCCCAACCAACCTCTCGGCGGCAGCATTGGATTTTAGCCGCCACATTTTGTCAACAAAAAAGTGTAGTTTTTAGAAGCCCGACAAGTTTGCCTTTGATCACGTTACCTGGATTACGCACATGGAAGACGATTGTCACAGCTGATTGGAAACAGCTGTGTGGATTCGTGGACCACAACTTCTTCAAGCACAGACAGCCAAGCAACTCCAAAACCGGTAGGCCTGTATTTAATCCATTTACGCTGTGTATTGGAAAACGCAGTCGAAGAATCGGCTTCCATTGGGGAAGACGGCCCGCTTTGATGTTTGCTGCTTTGATGCTGGATGTGCGCTGCTGAAGTTTGAATGCCATGTTTGGAAACGTAAATGGGCTATCTGCTTGAAACGTGAAGGCTTCTTGTGAAACTGTGAAGTGTGAAACTTGTTGAGGCTTGCTACACGGCAAACGCTGAACTGTTGAACATTGCAATATGACTGATAAAGGCGAACCCGATGGTGTTGATGCTGGCGGTCGTCCTAAACGTGACGCAAAACCAACTGAAAAGGCATTGTTACTAAAAATAGAAACATTGCAAAAGGATCGAAAAACAAACGTTAACAAAATCAAAGACTTAATTCCCTCCATGAAAGAACTTATGAAAAGAAATGAAAATGTGACTCTTGTGAGAAGAAATCTTGAAACACTAAAGCAATTGTATGACTCCTCCGTTTCACTGCATGACACATTAACCCCTTTGTTGCCACCAGACGTGAAAGAAAATCAAAATGAATGGTTCGCAAGTATTGAAAGCTACACAAGTGGGTTTACAGATGACGTCACAACATGGTTGAATGAATGTGAAACACAAATTAACTCTGTTGAAAGAACTCCTGCGAGTGAACAAAGTGAACAAAATGATGTTTGTCAAGCACAAGTGCAAAATGAGCCAGAGAAAGAAACTGAAATGTCTGAGCTTCAGGATGAACTGCAACCCTCTGACAGCATATCAAACGTGTCAACTAGGCCATCTTCATCATTATCCAGTACCTCTCAAGCCCGTGTCAAGGCCCAGGCCAAATTGGCAGCGCTACAGGCAAGACAAGAGAGGATGCAGGAAAAACATGACTTGGAAGAGGAAGAGGAGCGGATCAGGAGACGGAAGGAGAAATTGCTCATGGATGAAGAGATTGCAGCTCACATGGCTAAATTGAACGTGCTAAAGTCCGCCAGTGTGACCAGTAGGCATTCCTCTAAACGCTCAAAGGCTAAGGCCGGAGATCCATTATAGCGTTACGTTATCGCAGCTCGACGTACTGGATGTCCCAGTGTCGACGCACTGCTACTACAGCTCGCGTGGCCCGGGAGTTATATACAGGAAGAATATCAATCTACATTTCTAGCCGTTTTTATCCATATAGCAAACCAACTGCCCCTAAATTACAGTTCAAAATGCTCTTACCGAACTCGGCACATGTGTTTTTTCACACACAGCTTGGCCTCGTGTTGTTGTGCTTATGGTCGAAATCGAACATAATCATTTGAACCCAGGCATCATAAGCACATGCAACATACATGCTTGTAGTCTATATTTTGTTCATCCAAAAGTTCGACAGATGTCAAAAATCTAATTTTACCGAGGGAAATGCACCTTCGTGATGACCACAGGTATCATGGGACATCTTCATGTAATCAACAGTCATTGGGTAACGCAGTCCGTCAGCCGCTGCTAATTTGCATAACTTTCAGGAGAGCTCAACTTTTTGACGTGCCACCGGAGCCACGCTCGCCGTGCCGGAATCCCAACATGCATTGCGAGTCCGGTAACGACGATATGCCGCATTTCATTGAAAATGAATTGAATGCGTTGGTACGGCTTGCGTAAAACTGACTAGTGGATGGGCACCGTGAGGAGTCTCATGTCAGCAAGGCCAAGGAATCACAGGTCAGCAAGCCTAAAGTCAATACACTCAATGCCAATGCAGCTTCTTTCCTTCCCAGACCATCCGCACCAATAAAAAAGCCTTTGCAAATGCCTAACATCAGTGGCGACCCAGCTGTAAAGCCTAAAGTCAGAGGAGCCCACAGTGACGCTCGAGTGCAGTTTCCGATCACAAAACAACCCAAACATGGAGCCAGTTCTAACCCAGTTACTGTAGGCCAGTCACAAAATGCACCAAGCACTGGAAATCATTCAACCAACAGTGACGACAGCTCTGCTATGGAAATCATGAAAAAACAAAATGAAATTACAACATTACTCATACAACAACAGCAACTGTCATTTTTGCCCAAGAGAGACATTCAAGTTTTCGACGGAGAGCCATTGGAGTACCACTCATTCATGAGAGCCTTTGAGAATGGTGTGGAGAGCAAGTCCAGCAGCAACAGCGACTCTTTGTATTTCCTCGAACAATTCACTAGAGGGCGTCCTCGAGATCTGGTGAGGAGCTGCATGCATGCGAACCCTGACGTGGGATATGCCCAAGCAAAGGCCCTACTGCAAGAACACTTTGGTGACGAGCAAAGAATCTCCACTGCATACATGGAAAAGGCTTTGGCCTGGCATCCTATTAAAGCTGAGGATGTGAAAACGCTGCAAGATTACAGTTTGTTTCTGAGAGGGTGCTGTAATATGATGAGCGACGTGCAATACATGTACGAACTGGATTTGCCAGCAAATATGCTCACCGTTGTGAAAAAGTTGCCTTACAGGCTAAGAGATCGTTGGAGAACAGTGGCCTGCGATCTACAAGAGAAGCGTCACCACAGAGCTGGTTTTAGTGACCTTGTGAATTTTATAGAAAGACAAACAAAGATTTTAACCGACCCTGTGTTCGGGAATATTCAAGATGATACACCAACCAAAAGTGTGAACAGAACAAGTTTTACCTCCCAACCCAAAAAGTGTAGCTTTGCTACAAGTGTCAATACTGTTGGACGGAGCATAGTGGCATCGGATTCGGCACGCACTTCAATCAATGGCCCGTCAAAGACTTGTCTGTTCTGTGGCGCTGGACACACATTGGACGCGTGCCCCGGGATGAAGAAAAGGGCCCACAGAGAAAAAATTGTGTTTATAAAGGAAAATGGAGTTTGCTTTGGCTGTCTGTGCACCGGACACATCAGCAGGGACTGCAAAAGACGTTTGTCCTGCGAGTCATGTGGTTCAAAACACCCAACAATCCTTCACATGCAGTTCAAAGAAAGACTCAATTCTTCTGAAGATTCTGAAGATGAAGGCGCATCAGCAGTGAGCAGAACTTTGGTGTCCAGTGGTTTGACTGGGGCTGGCGGCAGTGAGTGCAAGCTCCCAATCGTAGCAGTACAGATCAAGTCAATGAAAACAAACAAGATCCTCACCACTTACGCCTTTCTGGATCAAGGTAGCACTGCTGTCTTCTGCACAGAGAACTTGATGAACAAACTCGACCTGTTAGGAAAACGGAGACGTATTCTGTTACGTACTATGAACCAAGAGAAGGTCGTGGACAGCTACCTGGTCACTGGATTGGAGGTGGCAGCTTTAGACAGTGATCAGTTCTGTCCACTTCCACATGTGTACACACAACAAAGAATGCCAGTCAGTCGAAGCCACATCCCACATCAAAGTGACATTGAAAAATGGCCTTATCTGCAACGTGTTCACCTGCCGGAACTTGATTCCGAAGTGGAATTATTGATCCACAACAATGTGCCAAAGGCCATGGAACCTTTAGAAGTGATCCACAGTGTGGACGATGGACCGTTTGCCACCAAATCGTTTCTTGGGTGGACTGTTACAGGACCACTAGATGGCGACTGTGACGACTTCGCTGCAACGGTTAACAGAATATCTGTGGTGAATCTGGACGAGCTTTGGCAGCAGCAGTTCAAGACTGATTTTCCTGAATGCAACAACAATGAGCAACCTGGCATGTCAAGAGAAGACGAAAAGTTCATGAAGCTGGTGGAAGATTCCGCAACATTGGTAGATGGCCACTACCAAATTGCACTTCCTTTGAAAAACAGTCAAGTGAGAATGCCAAACAACAGGAAGGTTGCAGAGCAGCGTGCTATAAGCCTATTCAGGAGATTGAAGAAAGATTAATCATTTCAAGATCAGTATACATGTTTCATAAATGACATTATCCCAAAGGGATATGCAGAGCAAGTTCCCGCAGAGAAGCTGGCTCATTAAGATGGAAGACTGTGGTATATCCCGCACCATGGTGTCTACCACCCTCGAAAGGGGAAAATCCGTGTGGTCTTTGACTGCGGGTCCACATTCCAGTCAACGTCTCTCAATGCTCAGCTCCTGCAGGGGCCAGACCTCACTAGCTCACTGGTGGGTGTTATGACCAGATTCAGAAAGCAGCCAGTAGTGATCATGGCAGATGTTGAATCCATGTTTCACCAAGTGAGAGTAGCACCTGAAGATGTGGATCTGCTGAGGTTCTTGTGGTGGCCTCAAGGTGACCTCACACATGAACTGGTCGAGTTTCGAATGAAGGTACATCTGTTTGGTGCAACTTCATCACCCAGTTGTGCTAACTTTGCCTTGAGAAAATGTGCTGAAGACAATGCGCACTGTTTCCCGCAAGACGCACTTGATAAAGTTTTTAACTGTTTTTACGTCGATGACTGTCTGGCAGGAGCAGCCAGCGAGAAAGAAGCTGTGCAACTGCAGAAAGAATTGGTGTCTCTGTGCGCCAAAGGTGGCTTCAAGTTGACCAAATGGATGAGCAACCGGCGTGCTGTGATGGACGCCATACCAGACAAGCAAAGGGCTAAGGAGATGAAGGATTTGGACTTGGACCATGATGTACTTCCTGTGGAGAGAGTGTTAGGGGTACAGTGGTGCATTCAGTCTGACTGCTTCAAGTTTAAGATGATGTTGCAAGAACGACCCCTGACAAGAAGGGGCATCCTCTCCACAGTCAGTTCCATCTACGACTCTTTGGGCTTCATGAGTCCTGTTGTCCTCACTGCCAGAATCCTCCTGAAACAGCTGTGTAAGAATGGACTTGGCTGGGACCATCCAATACCAGCGCCCGCTGCACAGGAATGGAGACTCTGGCTAGAGGAGCTTGTCCACTTGGAGCAATTCTTGGTCGCACGATGCTTGAAACCACCAGACTTTGGTGAAGTGACCACTGCACAGTTGCATCATTCCACAGACTTAAGTGAAAAGAGCTATGGTGTTGTGACTTACCTGCTCTCACAGAATGCTCAATCACAGCTGCATAGCGCCTTCGTCATGGGAAAGTCCAGGGTAGCCCCCTTGAAGTCACGAATGGAGCTTACAGCAGCTACCATGGCAAGCCGCATGGACACAAGAGCTGCAAATGCCACTTGAACCATCAGTGTTTTGGACCGATAGCACATCAGTACTGAAGTACATTAAAAATGAAACTTCAAGATTCCGTACCTTTGTGGCTAACAGAGTCTCTGAAATCCTGAAAGCATCACAAGTATGTCAATGGCGGTATGTCAACACCACCATCAATCCAGCAGATCTGGCCTCTAGAGGGTCGCGTGCAGATGCATTTATCAAGAATAAGATCTGGCTTTCAGGACCCGAGTACCTGTTGCAACCTGAGCAGAATTGGCCTGTGAATCCTGATCAAACGAGCAAGCTCTCTCCAGATGATCCGGAAGTAAAGGTTGAAGCTACAGTGAATGTTGCTCATGGCTCAGAGATGTCAGACACTGTTATGCGTTTGATTAGCCACTTTTCATCATGGATGAGGCTGAAGAAGTCTGTGGCCTGGATCCTCAGGCTGAAGAAACTGCTATTGTCTCGCTGTCAAAGAAAGCGGCAATTGGACTTGAACAAACAGAACACTCCAGTTTCAGACAGTGACCCAGAGTCTTTGCAAGACAATACATTCAAAGGTCTGCTGACAGTGGATGAGCTACATAATGCTGAAATGGCCATTATTATGTTTAGTCAAAAGCAAAAGTATGCACAGGAGTTGGAACGTCTGGAGAAAGGAAGAAGTGTCGGCAAGAACAGCCCGCTTTTCAAACTTTGTCCCATCTTGATAGATGGAGTTCTGAGAGTTGGCGGCCGACTAAGCAGAGCAAACATGTCTGAAAATGCCAAGCATCCGCTAATACTGGCCAAAGACTTCCACATCTCTCGTCTTCTCCTTCGACATATTCATGAGGAAGTGGGCCATGATGGCCGCAATTACATGTTGGCAGCACTTCAACAAAAGTATTGGATTACTGGCGCTACTACAGCTATCAGGAGAGTCCTTTCCAAATGCATAGTGTGTCGTAAACGGCGAGCAGCTCCAGGATGCCAAGAGATGGCAGATCTTCCTGTGGACCGTGTCTCTCCCGATGAACCTCCGTTCACAAGAGTCGGGGTAGATTACTTCGGGCCTTTCGAGGTAAAGAGCAGAAGAAGTATTGTGAAGAGATACGGAGTGATCTTTACCTGCTTGGCTATACGAGCTGTCCATATTGAGGTTGCATCATCACTGGATACAGATTCATTCATCAATGCGTTGAGGCGCTTTGTAGCCAGACGTGGACAAGTCATGGATATCCGCTCTGACAACGGAACAAACTTTGTAGGAGCAGAGCGTGAGTTAAGGCAAGCGATTGAAGGCTGGAATCAAGAACAGATCAGCAACATTCTGCTGAAGAAGAATATCAAATGGACTTTCAATCCACCCGCAGGTTCGCACCATGGAGGTGCTTGGGAGCGATTGATCAGATCTGTGCGTAAGGTTCTCAACTCCACACTACGATCGCAGAATCAGACTTTGAGCAATCTGGACGAAGAAGATTTCCATACTCTACTCTGTGAGGTGGAGTCAATTCTCAATGGTCGCCCACTCACAAACGCTTCAGTCGATCCTCATGACTTGGAAGTTCTAACACCGAATCACCTGTTGCTGTTGAAGACTTCTCAATCTTTACCACCAGGGGTGTTTGAGAAAGCTGATCTCTACACTCGTCGGCGTTGGAAGCAAGTTCAGTATCTGTCAGACCTGTTCTGGAAGCGGTGGGTTCAGGAGTACCTGCCACAGTTACAGGAAAGACAAAGGTGGACAAGCAAGAAGCGCAACTTTGCAGTCGGAGACATCGTCCTTCTAGTCGACCAGGCTGCGCCTCGTAACTCTTGGATTATGGGTAGAGTCATTCAGACTTTCCCGGACAGAAAGGGCCTGGTCCGAAGACTCCAAGTCAAGACCAAGACAGGCTGCTTGGACAGGCCTGTAACCAAAGTTTGCCTGCTACTTGAAGCGGAAGCATGAACATTTTAGTGGACTGTTTGGACTCTAGACTGACTGGACGTACGTACGGACGGAGGGTGGTGGTAAAGACCACGCTGACGGGCTACGTGCTTGAACCTCTGGCTCCAACTTGACTTGGTAGGTTCCAGGAGGATTGCATCCAGCACGCATGATTTACATGGACGTGTGTGTGTGTGTGTGTGTGTGTATGTGTGTGTGTGTGTGTGTGTGTGTGTGTGTGTGTGTGTGTGGTAATTATGTAGTAACTTAGTAATAACATAGTGGTAATTATTACGTAGTGATATGGGGTAATAATTAGGGGCTGGGATGTAGCGGCCATATGCCTTGTCATGTGTTTTTTGTAATGGCTTTTAATTTGGCGATCACCGCGGGGTGTCACGTGAGTGCAGGGTAATTAGTTTTAGTATTTAGTCACCTGTGCACCTGCTCACTGGTAGGGAGAGGGGTAGGCATGGGAGAGCACAATTTTTGTTGACCGCACGCTGAGAAACATTTGCTCTTTTAAACGCACTTTGGCACTTTAACACTCACCAGTAGCACACTGCATGGTGGCGGTTTTAGTATGCGTTTTTAACCTTTGTACTGAACTCGATAAAACTTGAATAAAGGACAACGAACGAAGAGAAGTGTTTGCGCGTCAGCTTTTAAACCTCCCAACCAACCTCTCGGCGGCACCATTGGATTTTAGCCGCCACAGCAATGTGACCAACCTCTGTTTAAAGCCTCGCGTACAGTGATGTGGTACTACAGTGATGTGCTGTTGGTTAGATGTTGGGTGTGAGAGTGTGTGTAGCTGTGTGGGTTTGGCCTTCTCCATCCTAACCGTGCACACTAGGGCTATCACAATAACACATTTTGCTGGACGATAAATTGGCCAAAAAATGATTGCGATAATCGATAATACTGTCGTTCTTGTGGCAATTTTCTAATTATATAATGACAATGGGATAAAAATGCGAATACACCCTTTCTCATTTTGAAAGTGTGGCAGCAGAGGGTGCTAGATAGATACATAGATAGATGGAAAGATAGATAAGGATAGATAGACAAGGCAGACAGACTGAAAATCAAAAGGACACCAATGTTTGAGCGTCATTGCACTGAGTATAATGCACCTGTTGGTATTCTTGGGTAGAGAAAGAGTGAAATGATAAGGAAAACAAAGAAGCACGCAAATATAACTTATCTGACCAAAAAAATTGCATGTAGAAACTTATTATACAATATATTGGCTTATTGAATATTGCGACAGCCCTAGCGCACACTCTCATTCTCTCTCTCTCTCTCTCTCTCACAGACACAGACACAGACACACACACACACAGACACACACACACACACACACACAGGGCTGGTCCAGGTACATACGGTGAGGTGCTGCTGGTTGGGTGTGGAGTGGGAGAGGCGTGCGCGGAGCTGTGTGGGTTTGGCCTTCTCCCCGGCAGACTCCCCCTGCAGCTCCTTCTTGCGGCCGCCCTTCACATCGCGCTCCTTCTGCTCCGCCTTCAGACGCAACTCCTGCAGCTGCTGCCTACACACACACACACACACAATATTTACACAAATATGCAAACAATACATACACACACACAGTATTTACACACACGCACGCACGCACGCACGCACGCACGCACACGCACAGTCACAGGGACAGGGATGTGAAGTTGGTGAAGGTGAAGTGTTTGAAACATTTCAGCTACCCATTATGCATCGTGTGTGTGTGTGTGTGTGTGTGTGTGTGTGTGTGTGTGTGTGTGTGTGTGATTGTGTGTGCGTGTGTGTACGTGTGTGTGCGTGATTGTGTGTGTGCGTGTGTGTATGTGTGTGTCTGCGGTGAGTGTATTTTTTGCGTATTTGTGTAATTATTGTGTGTGTGTGTGTGTGTGTGCGCGTGTCCCACCTGGCACACTCCTCTCTGGCCTTGGAGGCGGCGGTGTCCTGGAAGAGGGAGCTGGAGTGCTTGAAGTACTTGTCGTACTTGTCGCCGCCCTCGCGGGGGAAGATGCGCCGGAAGCCTCCCATGTGCTTGGCCTCGTAGCGTTCCATCTGCTCCACGCTGGCCGCGTGGCACTGCCGCAGCTCCTGACTCCTGACACACACACATAACACACACCAACGCTTGACATTCACTTTTTCACTTGCTGGCCACTGTGGAAAGTCGTTTTCCCAAGTCACTAGTCATCCAGCTATTCTACTAGCCACATTTTTATTTTTATTTTTTTATATCATGACGCTGTACATCTAACCTCAGAAGATAAGGTGCTTAAAGCAAAAAGACAAGTGCATGGGTGTCTACATGGAAATAAAACAAACAAACAGAAACGGAGTAACTGAGCTTTTTAAATACAAACAATTGATACACAAGGGGCAAAGGGCAGAATAAACGCCATTCTGATATGTCGTAGGAAGGCCTACCATAGAATAAGCTACCTACCTAGTGACACTGAAATTGTTACCAGCCACAGCCAAGTCTTACCAGCATTTGGCTGGTTGGCAGGTGCCAGTGTCAAGCCCTGACATCCACACACATTACACGTATGGACATGTACTACACGCATGTGTGTATACACACACACACACACACACACACACACACACACACACACACACACACACACACACACACACACACACACACACACACACACACACACACACACATTATACGTACAGACGTGCATATATATATATGTGTGTGTGTGTGTGTGTGTGTGTGTGTGTGTGTGTGTGTGTGTGTGTGTGTGTGTGTGCATGCGGCGTCTCTGTCTCACCTGGCCTCTCGGGAGCGGTTCTGCTGCAGTCTCTCCTTGACGCGTCGTCTCTCCTCCTCTGTGATCTTGCGGCGGTCGCAGGCCACCAGGTTGATGAGCACCAGCGTGTCGTACAGCAGCCCGTCCTTCACCTCCCGATCCAGACGGGAGTCTGTCGTGAAGCTGGGCGAGTGGTTCACCTGGAGGGGGGGGGCACAAGCAAGACATTGAAGCCCTCACACACACTCACACTCACACAAACACACCATCTAACGACGAGGCACTAGCTTGAGCATGTAGTCAAGCAACATGTCAAAGCAATCACTCTCTGTCTCTCACTCTCGCTCTCAGTCTCTCTCTCTGTCTGGCGGTTTCTGTCTGTCAGTCTCTGTCTTTCTCTCAGTCTCCCGTTCTCACCTCCAGAAGCCATGGTTTGAGCCTGTGGTCTAGCAGCACGTCAAAGCCCAGGATCTCGAAGCAGGCACTGCCGGCGGCGTGGTTGGGGAAGCAGGTGTGGTAGTTGTGCTTGAGGATGGGGTGCGCCGAGATTAGCGTCTTGATGATCACGTCTTCAATGTCCACCCACACCTTGAAGATAGAGAATGGAATATTCTCAGTAGTTTCTTTCCTGAATGTATGCTGTCCATGCTGTCCAGAACTGTTATCGTTTTCATGAATATGCATCACCACCATCAATTTTTTAGTATTCATTATAACTGGGAAAAATTTCCAGACATGAAAAAGGGGGGTCTCCATGTCCGCCATTTTGCATTTCCAGTAATAGACATCTTTGACTGCAAAACTTGCTTGACTTTGGTCAAACCCGTGAATTAGTTTATTACATGGTAAATTGTCACGCAAAGATCAAATTTGGGAGCAAAGGTGCAATGCTTACAATCCTACATATTCTACCTACAGTATATACAGTATATAATGTGCAGCACCTTTGAAGATACTCTTACAAAACAAAATGTTAAAATAGTAGTATAGTTAAAACGGTAGTTAAACTAATTAGTAAAACAGTAGAAAGAAACAATGTCAGCAAGACATTAAAATATAAGTAAAAGTTAGGAAAAATCAGCAATAGTCACCTTCTCCACGTTGTAGCACATGGACTTAAGGTGCTTGTTGAAGGTAGACAGCTTCCTGTGGGAAAAAGGTTGACAACACTTTACTTGACAATACGTAACAGTCAGTCATGACAGTGTTATTACACAGTCACGAAACTGTCAAACATTAGGTCAATGTCAAATGGGATCATGAAATGTGATTTTCACTTGGCTATTGTCATGACACCTTGACAATGTCTGGGGTGACACTGGGTGTACCACACACACACACACACACACACACACACGACAAAACGCCTAGCTCTGCACTCCAGCCTAGGTGACCTAAACAAGCACACGAATGATGCCTACACCAACCTAGGTGTAATCCTTGACTGTGATCTGAGCTTTGGGTCCCACATCAATAAAACAACAAAATATGCCTTTGGAAAAATTGCTGAAGTACGCACCATTGTCTCCCAACAACACGCCGAAAAGCTTGTGCATGCTTTTGTTACTAACAGATTAGATTACTGTAATGATCTTTTCTCTACCCCCCAAAAAAGTTCATTGATAAACTACAACAAATTCAATATGCAGCAAGAATTCTAAGAAAGACCAGAAGGAGAGCGCATATCCCTCCTGTTCTGGTGGGCTTACACTGGCTGCCTGTCCCCTACAGAATTGATTTTAAAATAGTACTGACACTTCAGTGTCATGTCATGTAGAAGAAAAATATGACTATAGGTCAAAGTCAGTTTAAATTGCTTTGTTTGTTTGTTTTCACACAGAAAAAAAACCCTCTGAATACAAAGAAGAGGGTTGATGAGAGCAGATGAAATGCATTGAATTACTTTCCACAGAAATGGCTTTGTGTAGTACATGTCTAAAGCTGTGCGGTGTTGATTTCCTGTGTGTATGTAAATATTGCTTTTGCTTGTTGTCATAAAGAATAGGCAAAAATAAATATGAATACGAAAATCCTATAGACATAGGACTGATGAAATGCATAACTTCACATTCCACAGAAATAACTATTGGTGCTATGTGTAGCACATTTCTAAACCTATGTGATGGTAATTTTCTGTGCTGAGTGTATGTGAACATTGTTTTATATTTACCTTTTGCTGCCTGTGTCATCGTCACGTACAAAGTTTTCACTGTGTTTGTTAATGGCATAGTTGGTAAGGTGCATGCAGACGTCGTCCTGTCAATAATAACAAAAACACACATAATTAAAATAAGTTACTGTTGTCGCTACTTTTGTAGACTGAAGTCATGCCACTCAAATTCCTTGACATATAGATTTCAAGTCTAAGTTCAAGAGTTAGTGGCCATGCCTTTATTTTCATGACCATGCTCCTGTTTCCAAAATAAAATTCTGTTGTTAATGTGCCAAATACACACACACACGCAAACGCACACGCACACGCACACGCACGCGCGAACACACACACATGCACACGCCCCCTTCTCACCAGGTTTCCGTTGGTGGGGTCGTTGTACTGTGTGGTGCAGAAGCGTGCCAGGCCCTCCTCGTAGAGGAATATCCGGAAGGGGTCGCAGGAGGTCACCAGCACATAGATACGCAGGTCAAACTTGTAGCCGTCGATGATGAAAGGCTGTTAGGGTTTGGAAATCTTTATTTAAAATACTCAGGAAAATATCATTCAAACACTCAAATATCATTAAATCAGTATAATATGCAATAACATCTAAATATTGAATTCAATAGAAAATACAATTGTTAATGTAAATATATTTACACTTAAATTTACACTTGACCTTGTTATTTCACATGCGCTTGATATCAACAATATATCGGTCACGGACGTCGGCCTCTCCGACCACCACTGTGTGTTTTTTGATTTTGACATTTCAACACAAATTAGCACACCCAACAATGTCATTCACAGACGACGCATTAATGCCTCTGCTGAGCTTAAGATTTCAGACCTCATCAAATCAGGTGACCTACTAAATGGTCACTGCACACCTGATGAAATGGTTGATAGCTTCAACAAACACTTAAGAGGAATTCTAGATAACATAGCTCCAATTAGAACGACGACAAGAACCAGAGCTAGGTATTCACCTTGGATGAATGACTCACTTAGAGCCTTAAAAAGAAAATGCAGAGTAACCGAGCGTCTTTGGAGGAAAACTAAATTAGAAGTCCATAGACAATCCCTTAGGGATGAGATCTCCTCCTACAATAATGCGGTACGCTCAGAGAGAAAAGCATATTTTTCCAAAATCATAACAGACAACCAGCATAATGCGAAAGTTCTTTTTTCCACTATTGACCACCTGCATAATCCAACACATAGCAATAACAACCTAAATGCAGCATCACATGACAAGTGCGAGGAATTTGCTAGATTTTTTAATAAAAAGATTGCCGACATTAGAGAAGGCATCCAAGGTGGAAACGCAGCAACCTCTGTCGCCCACTCAGGCGATACACCGAGGGGAGGGTTAAACCCCCCTAGGAGACCTGAGAGCTTCCAAAAGTTTTGTCCAATTAAAGAGGACGACCTCTGTAAAATAGTCAGGGAAAGTAAGCAGTCTACCTGCAGCCTTGACGCGATCCCCACATATCTGCTAAAAAACATACTTGGTTGCTTAGCAGCACCTTTACTGCAAATTGTTAACACCTCTATGCTTACAGGCATTTTTCCAAGCTCATTCAAAACAGCCATGGTAAAGCCACTCCTAAAAAAGACAAATTTAGATCAGAATTCTTTAAACAACTACAGACCTATATCAAACCTCCCCTTTATAAGCAAGGTACTAGAACAAGTTGTATTTAAACAGCTTAATCAACATCTGGCTGGGAATGATATCTTGGAAAAATTCCAATCAGGCTTTAGAGCCAACCATAGCACCGAAACAGCACTAACCAAAATAATAAGTGATCTTAGGCTCAGCACTGCCGCAAACAAAGTTTCAGCACTTATCCTCCTCGACCTCAGTGCCGCCTTTGACACGATAGACCACAACATACTAATTGACCACCTTGAATCTTGGGTAGGCTTGTCCGGTCACGTCTTAGAGTGGTTCAAAACATATATTACAGGAAGGCAGTTTTCTGTCACCATCGGAGAATACGTCTCCAACAAGTATGATGTGCCTTTTGGATTTTCATAGCTATGCCGATGACACTCAACTATATATCTCTGTCGAGCCTAGCCAAACCACTGCCATTCATGCCTTGACTAAATGCATGTCTGCCATCACAGATTGGATGAACAGTAACTTCCTAAAATTAAATGAGGATAAAACTGAAGTGTTGCTCATTGGGCCTAAGAAAAAACGTGCTAAACTCCACTCAAGCCTAGGTAACCTAAGCATGCACATTAAAGATAAGGTTACTAGCCTAGGTGTGGTCATAGACTCGGATTTGAGCTTTGAGCCTCACATCAACAAGATAACAAAATCTGCTTTTTTCCATCTTAGAAATGTCAACAAAGTGCTCTCTTCTCTGGTCTCCCAAAAAAATTAATTGACAAATTGCAACTCATTCAAAATTCTGCGGCAAGAATCCTAACAAGAACCAGAATGAGAGAGCACATCTCTCCTGTCTTGGCAGACCTACACTGGTTACCTGTCTCATACAGAATCGACTTTAAGATTCTGCTCACAGTATTTAAAGCATTAAATGGACTTGCTCCTAAGTATATCTCAGACATGCTCTCTTTTTATGCCCCTGCTCGAGCTCTCAGGTCCACTGATGCCAAGCTGCTAAGGACCCCCACCCCCCCGCAGAAGAAGATCGGCGACGCCGCGTTTGCCTGCTATGCGCCCAAGAGATGGAACGCCCTCCCCATCGAGATCCGATCAGCCACCTCCGTCGACTCCTTCAAGAAGCAGCTGAAGACCCACCTCTTCATCCTTGCCAACTCCTAGCTGCCAAGGCGTCATAGTGTCCCAGCTGCCGCAGCGCCCTTACTACTCGCAACCAGCCCTGGCAGGGGGCTCCCCTAGGTGTCCGCTGGTCTCTGCCTGAGGTTTCTTCCTGACTATAGGGGGTCTTTTTTCTCAGACCTCACTGAGCTTTTTTTTCCCCCTTACAAACTATGAATCAAGCGAAAGGGAGTTTTTCCTCACCCCTGATGCCACCAGGGGCCGCACCTGAGCGCCCAATCTCTGTGTGACTATCTATGACTTATGATAGGCCCAGCCACTACGGACCTTACACATCTAAGAATCCTGGTCCTAACCTACGTTGACCTTATGACTCTACATTCTCTGTCCATCTCTTCTTCCTCTGCCTTCCTGCTTTTTCGGCCTCTCCTCTATACCTCTCCTTTTAAATCTATCTCTAACAATGTTTTTTTTCCCCATTTGTTAAGCACTTTGAGTTACATGCCTTGTATGACACAGTGCTATACAAATACAATTATTATTATTATTATTACTATTATTATATATGTAATATATGTAAATTTGACACCTTGTAAAATAATTGCATGACATACTGAAGAAGTTATTTTCGAATATGCCCAACTGAGCATTTTATCTTCAAAATTGTATCGCATTTTATCTTTCGAAACCATGCAGCATGCAGGCATTTAGTCATGCAAGGTCGAATTCCCTGTGCAAACGACTACCGTGAAAGGTGGCTTGAAAGCATTATAAAAACATGATCATGCAATAGCAATACACCTGCTGCTGTCATTGGCAAGCAACACCTCAACTCAAGGTCAGCTGGCTTCTATGCCTGAGTGAAGACTGGAGGTCAATGCTGGGGCAGCGGCGGCAACAGCAGTAGCATAGGCCACAGTGCTGTCGATATGGACTACCCGTCAAGCTGTGTTACAAACTACTCCTGGCGACTCAATGGTTTATTATTAGGGCCAGGGTCTGAGTTCCAGCTATGTAAACACACGAGTCAAATTTGCAGTTTGAATCCAAAACTTACTGTCAAATGTAACTCTGCCACTGTTGGTCTTAGTCCCTCAGTGTTAGATTAACACTGCCCAGTTTACTGCAAGCAACTGGTAGCTCATTTAAAACAAAGCAGCGCATATAGATAGAGCACCACAGTGCCAGCCTTAAAAGTGCAGTGTAATATTTTCAGCAGTTTATTTCCAGAATTCATGCTGCCCCTTCACAAATTTGACCTTTTTCATGAATATTCACCACTATCATATTCCAAGCATATATGACAGAGAAAAATACACTTTTCATACATCCATATTTTAGCCACAAAACTTACTGTACTTTGTCATACTAGTAAATATTACTTCATTATGTACAATCTGGCTGAAGGTACCTACTCTGGTCTCCATCATACAGAGTGCCTGCAGGCAAGGCAGGACAAGCAAGGTATTCAGGTAAACAGAAATTTGCAAAGATAAGTGAGCTCCCGCCAAAGTGGCATGAAGACAAGCGAAGAGGGGAAAAA
This sequence comes from Engraulis encrasicolus, assembly GCF_034702125.1. Taxonomy (NCBI): domain Eukaryota; kingdom Metazoa; phylum Chordata; class Actinopteri; order Clupeiformes; family Engraulidae; genus Engraulis; species Engraulis encrasicolus. The sequence goes on from NC_085873.1 coordinate 8,845,807, forward strand.
ATATTCGGGCAAATTCAACATAATGCAAATGAGGAGCAAATTTCGCCTGCAGCAGACAATCAAATGAACAACATAAGTGTATCAATCGATTTGATTTGCTGCTACAACCTGTTGACCGTTGAGCTGACAGAATGGAACACTGGCCTCTCTTCAATTCACTCATTTTGCCTCCATGAGTCCCTGTCCCACTGGGGGTCAATACCAGGGCAGCAGCAGCAGCAGCCACAGCTCCAACCCCAGCAGCTGGCAAGCACCAGGCAGCCAGGCAGGCAAGGGTGAGTCGAAATGAGCTACTCGTTAAGCTGAGCTACCAAGCCATTACAACACACTGTAACAAAGACGGATCACTTGAGCAACTCAGACATTTTATACATTAAGTATAAAGGTGAAAGACTAACATTTTAGTCTTGCATTCTAATTGCACATTACATTACTGTATAGTATTGCATTCTAATTGGAATGCAATTACCATAGAATGCCCTAAAGCAGCCCACTAAAGGTGCTATGGTCAGAGATGTATAAAGTAGGAGAAAAGTACTGTTATGAATGTAATTACAACACTAATAATATGATGTTACTTATTTGTAACTATGTAATATCAAACTACTAGTTGTGCAATTCCATCCATAAAAGTACTGCTTCATACATCTCTGGTTATGGCCACGGTTTGTTCTGGGCTACCGTCACAGACTATTGTAAGCTCATCTTGATGAAGCAGCCCTTCTCGACACAGCACAGGCAGGCAGGTAAGCAGGCGAGGCAGGCAGGGAGGCAGGTGTGGTGTGGTGTGGTGTGGTGTGTGTGGGGGGAAAAGTGTAATCTCACCCGAGAGACGTAGACCTGGCAGATCATGTGCTCGCCGGGCTTGATGTCTTTGCTGGACTTGGTGAGGAAGATGCCGCGGCCCTGGCAGCCCGAGTCCGGCTTGCAGATGTATGTCTTGTACTTTTTGGCGCGGGTGTAGGCTTGGAAGTCGCTGTAACTGCAAAGCAAAAGGGAGACGGCGTGTGTGAGTGTTGCTTTGTGTTTGTGCGTGTGTCTGTGTGTAGTGTGAAATAGAGGTGCAGGAGTTTGTATGTGTGTGTGTGTGTGTGTGTGTGTGTGTGTGTGTGTGTGTGTGTGTGTGTGTGTGTGTGTGTGTGTGTGTGTGTGTGTGTGTGTGTGTGTGTGTGTGTGTGTGTGTGTGTGTGTGTGTGTGTGTGTGTGCATGCATGTGAACTTCTGTGTGAGTGTGAGATGAAACCTGCAGGTGTTATATTTCAGTGGTTTAGATAATCAAACCGCAGTCCAGCGGTGTCCTTGAGCTTGCCTCTCCCTTCATTTCTTCTGGACCATTCAATCTTTAATGTCTCTGTATCACGTAGCCAGCTCAAATTTAGATGTCTCCCTGTTCTTTTTAAGTACTTACAAAGCGACGAGCGGACTTTCTAAAGATTTAGCAGTGGCGCATTAATGACAAAGGAAATCGATCCTTTAAAGGTATTTACTTAACAATAAACGTCTATTTACTTATCTGACAAAAGTACAGTATGTTTTGCAGCCACGCCTTTGACTGCTAATTAAAAATGTGACTGAAATTCAAAACCAGAGTATCATGTCTCTGAGAGTGAAACTGAGAAAAACCACCAGATATTTTTGTGAATTTTTGTGATTTTTGCAGAATGTGTGAAGTAAAATTTAGCAGAATAGTAGCAGAATTTGAGTTTTTCTGACTGTGCAAGTCCTGAAGCTACTGAATGCTTCAGAAAACCATATTGTTTAATCCAAAACTTTCATTTTGTCTTTATAGGGGCTAACCTAATGTTTTTTCTATGGTCAGGTGAAACTTTCAGAGCTGATTTCTGTGTTCTATTTTAAGGAGTGAAAAGTCCATAAATTCATCAAATATTATTACATTCCCATGTGTGGAGTATCGTTGTAAAGCTTAGAATGTGCTAAAAGATCATAAAAAGCTTGTATTTCTGTAAATCTTAGAATCCATGATTAACTCAATTTGTCTTCCTGTGGCTAGTCACTCACAGATGACTGGCATGGAGAAGATCCACTTATTCAGGAATGAAAAGTGTGCATGTGCAAGCCATTGTGACAACTCAGAAAAAATTGGTGGCCGTGATATGTTATTGAAACATATAGCCTTTGTGAATAGGCAGAATAAATTATGGAAATAAATGATTAACTAATAAATATATTACATACTCTACCCTCTAAAAATAAAACGCATAAATTAAAAATGTATATATACAAAACTTCTAATATAAATGTATTAATGTGAAGTTACACAGATACAGTTTTTGTTTGTAATGGTTTAAAGCCTGACCTAAAGTAAACCATGACACCATTGACAGCAAGGGGGCAGATTATGCTGTCATCACTAATCATAAATAATTAATTTTAATCGTTCAGCTACCATTAGCTGATAATGGCCGACAGACTTGTAATGCTTTATATCTACTTTCAACTGGCATGTTTTAATAGGGGGGTTGGATAAAAGAAAACTACAGTGGTGACATTACCAACAGTGGATGACTGTTCAGGTACAGGATCAATGAAACAGCCTCTGAGATGATGCTGATGTTACTGTACACACTGGTGATTGTTAGATGCAGTTTGTATCCCTCGAAAAATAATATATGAATGTTAATATTAGCATATTATTGGCGTAATTTTAATGTAATATTTAATAAATGTCAAACATGTTTGACCAGGTTCAGAAACAAAAAACGAACGAAACATTGTTTTAATTTTCAACAAATCGTAAGGCGTTAATGAGGCTACAGGAATCTGCCCCTGTGTTCTTTATAAATACAACTCACTCAGCCTTGGCTGTGGCTGACACGGCTACGGTACTATACTGTTACGCTGTCCATTGGAGTTCCATTCTGGCCCGAGGTCATTTCCCAACCCTAAACCATCCTTCTCCCAACCATTTCCTGTCCGATTCCTCAATGGTTATGTCTGAATAGAGGCAAAAAGCCTTCAATTTAAAAAAAAACACCTAAACTCAGTCAGCAGGAAGGCATCAGGTGCTTGGGAAGATGTTATAGTCTTTGGGTAAGAGCTTTTTTTGTTGCTACCAGATTGGCAATGAGCAGGTGGTAATATATTAGTAAAGACTCTGTAATGTCGTTGTGCAGTGCTATGGTGGTAACTCACTCAGCAGGAAGGCACCATGTGCGTGGGAAGATGTTGTAGTCTTTGGGGAAGAGCTTCAGCATGCGGTTCATGTTGCGAGCCAGCAGATCCTTCCTGCAGATCTCACTCATGCCCGGGAAATGGTTGATTTTCTATGAGGTGAGACGAGAGAAGAGTAGACAAGACAAGGCTCAGGCCTGATGGTAGAACAATTGCTATGGCATTCCCGAGAGTTTTGATTAATTAACAGGGTAAGACATAGTCATATCATTTTGGTGACAAAAAGGTTATTAAAACGGCTCGGCACAAAAAATCCTCTTTAATCTGAAATTCCCATATCAAGCAAATACAGCAATGCAATGGTGATGACTAGACCAGTAATGGTACCTGGTATCGTTTCATCTCCATGACCCGGTCCAGGGAGACGGAGCAGTCCGTCCAGAACAGGGTCCAGTCCTCCCCCTCCGCAGACTCCCTCAAGCCGTACTTTTGGGCTGCCCGACGCACTGGTCAAAGACGAGAAGGAAAACCACATATTCAACTTTCATTTGGCACAGAAACTATACATACTAAAACAAATGGGCAATTGAATGCTTTGTCCTCTTCAAGAGGACAGAGTAATCCAATTCAAAGATATCAATGCTTTGAAAAAAAAAAGTTGAGAAATCCTTAACTTTAATGCATATTTCTTTGCGCAAGTTTCTGGGGTTCTGTGGTCTGTGAATTAACAAATACTCACCGCTCTCATACTTGCAGTTGGTCAGATTAATCCACAGTCATCTGGAAGAGAAGATGCAGACAGTGGGACAGACATGTGCCTTGCTGGGAGGCCCTATTGCCTCTATCCTGGTCAAAACCAGCCTCTTACAGTAACACACACTTTATGCTACAGGCCATCCTGCTCGGCTTGCATTAACAAAGTTGTCTCAGGCGACATTTAACCATGGACGTGTTTGTGAGAGATAATGTTGACGGGGCTGCCTTTGAAATGTGTTGTGCAGGCAGGCTAGGGTAATTGCGTACAGTACAGTCAGACGTTAGTGGCTGAGGCAAGACTGGGCCTCTTATTAAACTTAACTTCACCCTAAACATATCAGGGGCACTGTGTCTCAGTGGGCTAATGCGCCATAATATTACTCTAGGGACCTGGGTTCAAGGCCAACCCAAGATAATTTCCCGATCCTCCCATATTAATTTCTCTCTCCGACTACTTTCCCGTCACTCTCTCACACTGTCTGTCCCATCAATAAAGGCATAAAGAGACCAATAAATCAATAAATAAACAAATAAATAAATCAATAAATAAACCAAACAAACAAACCAAAAGTATATAAGAGTCAGCCTTAACAGCACTTTAGAGTCTACAAGTCATGAAGGAAAACCTTCTCAACACAGCACAGCAGCGCTTCCTTCTCTCACACACACACAGGGGGATCTCTCTCTCACACACAGAGGGGGACACGGCCAGTCAACTCCTCATTCCTCTCACTGGGATTAACCCTGACACAAACAGCTGCAAGGGATTCAGTATCAGGTGCTGTTTAGTCTACCACTTGCTTTTGCAATTATAAACAACACAACCACCAGCATGCCTAGGGAGTGGAGGTTTCATTCAATTCTCATGGAATTGCTTAGACATACCAAATATATTTATTCATACAGTTAAGAAACTCATCAACAGAATAAAGTTGAGTTGAATAGGCTTCTTTCAGAGTGTTAAGCCATTCTGTCCTTCGCCCAAAGGCCTACTTCAGTTTTAATAAAAAGTGAGCTCCACAAGAAGTTCAGTCTACCACGAGGGAAAATTGTCAGACAAAAGATAAGCTACGTGTCTTCCACACTGTGCAGCATGGACCTCCTATACGTATAACATGGGCCTCCACCTGGTGTACTGGCTCTACTGGTGTCATTATGAAGCCATTTATATACAGTACTCTGATATAACCTAGATGCACAGGTTTCTTATATCTATAACAGGCATATAACAGTTTGGGTTGTGCATTAGAAATCAGTAAATTCTATGAGAAATGAAGACATGAGGGCACTAATAGTTCAGTGGGCTTAGGCAGCAGGCCATAAATCCAGGGGCCCGGATTGGAGTGCAACCCATAACGGTCATTTTCAAATCCCCCCCCCCCCCTCATTACTCTCCCACTAATGTCCTGTCCCTCGCATCAATAAAGGCAAAAATGCCAAAAAATGTCTGAAAGGAAAATAAACACAATAATGAACCTTACACAACTACCGGTACAATAACCTACCTTTTTTTCCTCTTCTTTTTCCTCTTGCCCTCTTGCCTGGATGGAGGTAGGGGTTCCTCAGGCTGGCTGTCGCTGCCCCAGCCCTCCCCTTCCTCCCCGGCCTCCACCCCCCCATTGCTACTGGGGTCCGCCTGGGGCTCCTCCTCAGAGCAGTCCGGTACAGGCAAGCCCATTCTGCACAACAACAACAACCAGGACAAGGGATGGGACACAAATATGCACAATCTAAGTCTAGATATACCGGTAACCATTCATGTTAGGCCAATGTTGTAATTTCAACTGTAATAAAGTAGCTAACGTCATCTCAAAAAGTGTTTATTCTGAACTAGGGCTGGGCGGTATACCGTTAAAAAACCGTGATAACGGTTTCACCTACACAAGGTTCACTTTTTGATGAGAGAAGGTTTTTTTTATTTATTTATTTTATTCCAAAGCAGTGATTAAAATTAAAATGGAGATTAATTTAAATTCAGGATTTCATCTCATTTTTTAATTAAATTTCAGTCTTTTCTTCAGAAACATTGAGATGTGGGGGAAAATCGCCGCTTATAAAAAAAAACGTGCAGAGAACCGTGATATCAATTTTCATCAAGAAAACCATGATGCACATTTTTTCCAGAACCGCCCAGCCCTATTCTGAACAAAATAGTCAAAAAGAAAAGAAATGATAAAGGTCTGCAATCTATAATCAATGGTCCCAAACGTTTTATGATGATAAGCTCACGAGGGCTTTTGTTAGAAAAAGGATGAGAAGAACCACTGTTCTAAATAAAGAAACAAACTTCAGAAGCCCTGTGGTGGGCCAATGTCAACAGGTCCACCAGGCTCAGATGTCAAGAAAGCCCAAATATTAAATAAAACATGTGGAAAGTGAGGCTGTGTGTGGGGGCTAGAGAGGTGGGTTGTGATGGTGGTGTTGGGGGGGGGGGGGCTGTCTGAGGCCAGGGAAGTCAACAGACAGTGGGGGACAAAGGGGTCTGTTGTCCAAGGCCCAAGGAGAGAGGGGCCCCGAATTTGGGTTTTTATTACATTGTATTGTAGGGGGACCACTCCAGCAGTATTGCCAGATTGGGAAGATTCCGGCCCAATAGGCCTGTTAAGGATGACTGTCTGCGGCTAAAAAAAAGGGTATTTGGTAGATTTCTCGGTCAATGTATCGCCATAGATGAATAGAATTTAGTTCAAATTGGGAATGTTTTAGGTGTCTCCAGGCAGTTTTTGACCATTTTTGGGTTGGACATAATCAGTCACATACAACCATGCCCTTCAGATGACTGTCATGGGCCCGGCAAAACCCGTCAGCCGCCCTTCTGCAAGGTGACTGTTTCACACTTACCCAGTCAAAGCAGTAACTACTCACAAGGACTTGTGAAAATGAGATTATGATATGACAAGGCAAACAAGTTCAACCTCCCTGCTGGCTTGCTTTCCTGTCCTTCATGTGAAGTCACGGACGGTCTCACAATGAAACTCTATCAACCCTGTCAGAGTGTGTTTGTGTTGCGTGTTGTGTGTTGTGCCGTGCGCCGAGTGGGGGGCTGCGACCTGCGGATGGTGTTGTGTTCCTATTTCCATCTCTCTCCTCAGGTGAGTAATCTTACTTGTCACTAGGCCATTACACACAGTCATACAAGAGTAAGCATGCGGTGGGTGCACACAACAACAACAAGGTACAGCAAGGCTTAGGGCTATTTTTGTAGCGTCTGTTGTCTACAATACGGTCAAGAAAACAAAACAAAACCCCACAAATGGGAATAAATCGCGCAGATCAACCGACCGAGCAAAAAGGGCCGGCCAAGCTCCCTATTCACTAGAAAGGATTGCTGGTAATCAGAGAGGTCTAATTATTGCACAATGTCCCAGGGGTGACATGAAAGACAGACAGACAGACAGACAGCATCTTAGGTTAGGGCAGACAGAAACTTCAGACAGTGAACCTTATACTCTGGAAGGATCAAGCTGCCGCTGAGCCCAGGAGGGCTGCCTGCCCTGTCCTTTCCTGTCCTGTCTGGCCACTGTCAAGGCCAAGACCAAGTCCAAGACAGACCCCATGCACACAAAAGTCTAGCCAACTGACGAGGCAGGCTGGGTTCAGGTGTGAGGCAGAGGGAGGGGGAGCGAGTGATGGGGAAGACAGGGACAGAGGCAAAAAGGAAGACAGGATTGGGTGGTGGTGATGGTGGTGGTGGTGGGTGGAGGGGGTTGTGCGTCTCAGATGGCGCATTCAGGCAGACTGAGAACCGCGCCGGTACCCTAATCGCACCTAATCGCAAACCGGAGAGGGCGTGTTCACCCTGCAGATCTTAACGCTTGTGATCCGGAGAGCTGGTTCGCAATGCAAACAGGAAAATACTTGGTTTTTCTCCACAAACTGTGATGATAACATGGACGTCAGCAGGTTAATCACAGTCCTGTACGGAAAAGTTCAGAACTCGGTATGAACGCAGGTGTTCACACCTAAGCACATCAATGCATGGGCACGGGCAAGGGCACCATTCTGGTCAGCCTTAAAACAGTAAGAGAGATATTGAGGAGTAAGAAAAGTTGGTTGTTGGAGAGTGATGGACAGAGAGTGTGTTTGCATCAGAACTAGAGAGAGATGCAGAGGGGAGTGGAAGGGAGAGGAAAGAGGAAGAGAGGCAGAGACAGAGAATAAGAGTTTAAGAGATTGAAAGAAATAGAATGTGTGAGGAGGAGAGAAAAAAAGTGTGACACAGAGAACAGAAAAGGGAAAGGAGGAACATATAGAGCCAGAAAGTGATGGAGGAGAGAGAGAGAGAAAGAGAGTGAGTGGAAAGAGAAAAGGAAGAGAGAAGAACAGAGAGAAAGTTTGAGAAAGACAGAATGGATGATACACGTCGGAGGTAGATAGAGGATAGGCAGGAGAGAGAGAGAGAAAGCGAGAGAGAGCGAGAGAGAGAGAGAGAGAGAGAGAGAGAGAGAGAGAGAGAGAGAGAGAGAGAGAGAGAGAGAAGAGGAGGAGAGAGAGAGAGAGAGAGAGAGAGAGAGAGAGAGAGAGGCGTCACTAAGGGGAGGACAGCACGAGAACATCCCTTGCGTGTCTGCAGGAGGCCATGGGTGCTGGGTAACAGTAACCCTGAGCAAGTCAAGCCAGTGCAGCGAGCTGGATAATCCTGGCCCTGAACTCTCTCGTCAGGGAGGCGAGGTGAGGCAAGGGAAGGGAAGGGAGGGAGGGAAGGGAGGGAGGGAAGGGAGGCCGCAACGCCCCAGTGACCTCACTAGGGGGTGGCGGTGCACTGGCCTGGCTAGTGTTACAGCCGAAAAGGCCCTCATTGGATTTCTTTAAGGATCTATATGTTCGAATTACCCGTCCTTACAGGGCCCGCTGACAGCTTTGGCCGGACCCCGGACAAAGTCATCTGAAAGGGCTCCTCCATTCAATGGAATGTATTTGGTAGCCGATTCCGGGGCCCCCTCTCTCCACGGGCCAGGGACAACTAACCCCTTTGCACCTCCACTGTCAGCTTCCCTGCGTCCTTATATGATCACCAGCGCTCACAAGCTTACAGGCCCTGTACGGTGTATGTTTGACCAACTGACACACATGCCTGTGAGAAGAGAAAGACATGAACAATGCATGATCCCCCTTCCCAGAAGATAATTGTTGGGAGAGCTTGACAGGTAATGGAGATTCATTACACAGTACATATGTCTTCCCAGAAAGGTGCTCCACCGAGCTTGACCTAAAACAAACTAGCGTGACACACCAATGCAAGCATTCAATTCAGTGGTGGATGGAAAAGTTGGTGGGAGATGTGCAAAGTACTGCTGAAGTTTAGTACCGGTACTATTACCTTACGGTACTATTGGACAAATCCCTGATGGCACACTATGACTATGTTGCCTAAGGTTGAACTTCAACTTCAAGTGAAACAGAAAGCCAATCTATTGCAGTAAATGGCACTTACCTTTAGTGCAGGGATATGCGACGGCAAACGCACCCAGCTTTTCTCAGATGGAGGTGGGCTTGACCTGGGACCCAAACTTCAACTGGACCTTCGGAGCCGGTCCTCCTCAGCCGTAGGGGCAAGCAGGCACACCCACATGATGTCGACCCCCCCTCTATCAAGCCGTATAATCCCTGACAAAATGAAGCATATTTGTCACGCTGAGCACCAGGCAAGGGGTGGCCAGAGACTTGTATACACTTACACTGTGACACTTGGAGCAGCTGTGTGGATCATGTGACTAATTAGACGCACAGAAGACAAACACCTGATACCTGCCAACACGGGGACAAAATGATTATCGGGAGAAGAGTGTAGGGGAAGATTTGAGAGGGATAATCCCTCATATTTGTTGCTGCAGGTAATTAGAGAAGTGCTTTAGTGCTTGTCATCACACACTGTCCAAAATCTGGAGGGGGAAAATCATGATGCACCATACACTGAATGGGATGGTGGGGTTGCACCATTCATGCACCTACTACTATTTTTCTGGCATATATATATATATATATATATATATATATATATATATATATATACACAGTACTAATAGATGCAAATAACAATGAAAACAAAATAGTAGACAACACATTAAAGTTTGTGTAAAAGTAATTCAAGAAAAAAATGGTAATTGTATGCCTAGGCTATTATCCAGGGTTGACAGCAACCAGAATCTAGACGCTTTAAATAAATGTAGTGAATAAATAGCCTAATACCAAGCAGCGTAGTGCATTTTACAACGCCTAGCCCCTCTTGGAGAAATGCATGTTGTCTTGTTGTCATGGTGGGTGATGATCGTACAGTAGCCTACGCTACATAAACAGGTTGAACCGCGTACCAACGAACGACAGATGTGCGTGACGGATCCTGTTCTCAAAATCAGGTATTAGCAGTATTAACTCAACGTCTTCAAACTTTATCGGCAGAGTGTATGTAAAAATCCTTCAGGTCAGAAGTCTAGTCTCAAGCAAGCGAAGCTTTGCAACATTGTTGCAGTCTTGCAGAACGTTCGCTACAAAGTTACACTTGGCAACAGTAACAGTAAAAGTAACAACAAATGAACATTTGGCAACATCGGCTAACAGGCTAGGTCACATCAGCAGTAACTAGCCAGAATATTTACTCACACACGTTATCAGTTGTACAGAGGTCCGCGAAATTACCAGGAAACCTTGTGCAAATGTGCATGTACCATTCAACAGACCCAATTTAAGTCGTTAGGCACAAAACTGTACGCAGGTATCCAATCCTACGTGTCCCAAACCTGTTGGGATGGGAGATCCATTTTCCTGCTACTAATCTGTTGCTGTAGGACTGTCCTACACCGTTGCCATAGGAACACCACGCTTCAACTCCAGAAACACACGTGTTAGAAACCACAGTGCGCATAAGAGGTGAGAATGGCTTTGACATAGTGCAGTTGTGAATGTACTCTCTATGTGCAGTGTCCATTTCAGATACTCAATCCTATGACCGTCTACTCTACGTCGTAAGCTGTCACCATAAGCATTTACTTGGGCCGGCAGTTATGGTTGATTCTAATCCAGCTGTAAGCCCCTGCCTGACACCTACTTATCTCCAGAGCTAGCTGTACATGGCACAAGGACAGTGCGCCAGTCTATGATTTAATTTTCTAAAATGAAGAAAATGCACGTGACGGGTATACAAAACATACTTGCACCACATTGTAGTTTAATGACACATGAAGACTTGGAATAAATTAGTTTTGGTCTTTTTATTCAATGTATTTTCTTTTATCTTTCAAGTAAAACAATGTGGAATTACAAGGAAACAAAAAGGAATGTAACAAAAAGAAAAAAGAGACAAATAAAAATAAGACCAACACCATATTTAACCAATTCCCAAAATACAAACATCTTGAGCATTAAATTGACCTTCTGTGATTTAAAAAGCCTTTGTTTCCTTTCTAAAGGTTCATAACATGTCCTGGAACATATCTTTCCAAATGTCACGAAAAAGAAAAGCAAAAACACAAACAGACAAAAGGTGACTGCAGCAACTGTGCATCAAATTGGTTTGTTTCAATTTGACAGCAGGGGTTCTTCGGTAAGTTGTTTTGTCGTTTTGCGTGTTTTTCCCTCTCCCTCTCTTTTGCAGAACACAGAAGCCTATATTCACAACCCTACTTGTAATTTATTTTACAAGGCAATCAAGGAAGGATCCCCACCCACCCCTTATAGACAGGCACTCTTTTTTTTCCTTTAGGTCACACTGATTTCAGATTGAGAACAAAATTTGATGATAATGACCATTATGACTGTTACTTTGGATAACAGGTGAAAATAAAACAAAAACAGAGTGTATACTGAGGTTTGTCTCCCATTTTCTGCATTACCAGCGAGCACACAAAGCTGTATCTTCAAGCTTCATCACAAGCTCATGAGATAGGACATGTTTCGAGCTGACAAAAAACTGCACTGTGTGAGGTACCAGTTCAGATGTAATCGATTTGAAATTGATCAATAATAATAATAATAATAATAATAATAATAATATATAAAAAAAAACCTACTCCCACACCCGAAACTTATTTTCTCAGATGTGCAAGGTGGGGGGAGAAAAAAAAATGCAGGCTGGATTTCAAATAAATGGATAGAAAAAGAATACACAAGACAGGGGAGGTCCAAGCAAAAGACAAACTCCAGCATAGTGCAGCAACGATAACATTTACAGACCTGCTTCCTCTCTTTTTCATACCCTGGAGAAACCCACTGAATATCCGCAACTGATGAACTGACAGACTCGAACAACTGTCAACAATTTTTGTTTTTTGTTTTTTTTTAGAACCCAGCTGTCATAAAAGCTTTTTTCCCCCTTCCGCTGAAAAATGTTCTGAATAGACTTTTCTTTTTGTTTCCATTTACCCTTCAAGCACAAATAAACTGTATAAAAGGGCACAATGTACAGCCTCTCTTTTACACATACACCCACTTAGTATTTCCAGTCTTTTATTATGATTACAGTACATAGTGTGTGAACTAACAATAACGTTTAGCTATTGTCCAGATCGCCAGGTGTTTTTTTAAAATGTCTCTCTGGGGATGAAGTTTCTTCTGTACAGACACAACCTTCTTGGCCGCAAGGTCACATTTTCTGAAAATGTCATTAGTCCTGTATATCTCCAGGCTGTTTCCAGATCGGAGACAGCTTAGCTGTGGGAGAAGAGGGTAGGAAAGGGGGCCAGAAAGGAAGGGAGCTCAGTCCTTGTTGCACTGTACAGCAGACAACATTAAATTGCCCTTCATCAGATATGATATGACAGACTGACGCCCCCTTTCTGCAACAGACTCCCTTCTCGCCCATTTTATTTTAAAATTTAGTCTGTAGTTTTTAACCATTAATACCCGTCGATACATTCCACTGTCTATTTGCTTGCCCCACCACCACCCCCTCTGTGGTCTTGCACTGGGCCGCCTTCACTCGTCACTAACAACCCCAGTTACACTGTAGGCTCAAGCATTCTCATCCACACATATACACACACACACACAATCACGTCTTGGATGGCCGCTGCTGTGTGGCGGAGGAGCGGGTGTTGCAGGCCGGGGAGCGGGCGTGCTTAGCGGCCAGAGCAGCAACGCTACGCAGCACCCTGTCTGGCGTCCCCTCCGCGGATCCCCCGCTCAGCTCCGCTTTGTCCTTGTCGTGCTGTGCGTCTGTGCTCGAGCGCGTCTCCCTGTGGCTCCTCCTGCCTCGCCTCCTCTCCTCTCCTCCGGACCGATGACTATGGCTATGGCTCTGCTTCCCGCCTCCACTGCTGCGCTGCTCAGTGTCACTGCCCGAGGAGGTGGCCCTGGAGTGGGACCGCTGTGGCTCGGTGGTGCCCTGGGAGCTGAGGCTGGGCGTGCGCTGGCTGCTGTTGCTGCTGCTGCGGCTACGGCTGCTCCCTCCGTCGGCGCCGCGCTCACTGCTGATGCTGCTGCAGGCGCTGTGGCCTCGCGAGGACCGTGACTCCCTGTTGTCCTCCTCTCCGCCGTCTTCTCGCCCCTCTTTCTTCTCGTTTTCTCTGTCCGTCTTCTTCTTGTCGCTGCGTGGTGTCTGCTTTTTCTTGGCATCGAGCGGGGGCACGAGGCTGCTGGGACGTTGCCGGGTGGAGCGCAACGATGACGCGGACTTGCCCGACTCCGGAGAGGCGAGCGGTGTGTTGGTGGGCGTCTGTCGCCCGCTTCCTCCTCCTCTGCCTACGGATGAGTTGGTTTGCGGGGACGCCTGAGCACCAGCAGCCTTTGCTTTTAACTTGGCGCTCGGCGAGTCTGTGGTCGGAGGTGTGGATGGGGGCTTCGGTTTGTTAGGGGGGGTTCCTCTCATGGCCACGAGCTTGGCTGCGGCGTTGAGGGCTGAGCAGCGCTTGCCCAACACCTCTGGAGGTGGCGTGGACGGCACTGGGGGGGTGGTGGTGTTGCCAGATTTGGGTTTGGACGCGGCCGGGCCTGAAGACTTGCGCGTAACTCGCGCGGAGGTTTCACTTCCGGATTCCCCACCAGTGGTGCTGGTGGCATTAGACGCGGACTCCTCTTTCTTGGGTCTTCTGCCACGTTTACCAGGTGTCGCCTTCTTCTCATCGCTCTCGCTCTGGCTCTCCTTCTCTTGCTTTTTACGTTCGGAGCGGGTGAGGCGTTTTTCGGCCCGAGACTCTTCAGAGTCTGAGGACGATGAGGAGGAGGAGGAGGGCGACTTGGAGCGCCGCTTCTGCATCTTGGCTTTCTTCTCCTCGTTTCCTTCCTGCTTGCTGCCGGTTCCGGTTTTGGCCTCGCCCCTCTTCCGCTTGCCTGTCTGGCTCTTCTCCTCCGCCGTCCTCCTCGATGACCTCGTGCCGCCCGACGAGACGGATGAGGAAGGCGAGGAGGAGCGCACAGACTCCTGACTGCTCTGGCGACTGAGAGCTCTTTTCTTTGACGAGGAAGAGAAGTTCGCCCCGTCTGCCTCGTCTCGCTTGCTCTCCTCTCTACTCTCGCTTTGGTTAGCCGTTTCCTCATTTGGCAGGGGGATGTCAATTTTCGTTTGTGGAACATCAGCAGACACACGCTCTTGGTGCTCTGGAGAGTCTTCTTCCACTCGCCTTCGCTTTGACTGTGGTGCGAGAGACGGCTCTTCTGTTGCCTTTTCTTTCGCTGAATCCGTCTCCTGGGCTTCATTTATGTCCATCTTTGTCGCCTCCTCCTCCACTCCTGGTGTCTTTTCCTCTGTGAGCACCTCAGTAGTCTGTTTGTCCTGCTCTCGCTGATCACTTTTGAGGGCTGGCTGAGGAGAGGAGTGCTGTTCAGAGGGCTCAGATGCCAGAGGTGGTTCAGGCTCCGCAGGTGTGGGTGTTGGGCACGCACCACTCGTCTGGATCTCAGGCGGCGATGATGATGGTGATGATGATGATTTGACCTGAACAGGAGATTTGGGCTCAGGGGTAGTATTAACTGGCTCTAGGGGTGTGATCTCTGATGGTGGTTTAGTAGTTTCTGAGGGTGGTTTCTTCTCACAGTCCCTTGGCGTGGGTGGCGGATCTTGGAGTGTTGTTGAGGTGGCAGGTTTCTGAATACTACTACTACTACTACTCTGCAAGGTCTGAGGAACCTCACGTGTGGTTGAGTTTTCCCGAGCCGCATTCGTCTGCGAATCGACTTGTAAACTAGACGGAGGAGAAGGTGAGGATGGCTGGGTGTGAGCAGCACTTGGCTTGGGCTGCGCAGGTGTAGCTGGTGTGGAGGCCTTGGGGTCCGAGGCGGTTGTTGGTTGTGTAGCAGAGGGGGGAACGGTTGTCTGGCATGGAGGCTTGCTTGCTGTGGGTTGCGGAGGTACTGGTGCTGGCGTGGGAATGGTGTTGGTGTTCTTCTGAGGTTCACTGGGTTTGGGAGTCTGTGCAAGAGTAGTGGTGGTGGTAGCTTTTGCAGTCTCCATGGTCAGCGATTGACTAGCAGGCGGTGCTGTGGGTGAAACAACAGGACTGTTGTTGGTCTCCCTGTCCGTTTTAGGTAATGAGTTGGTGTCAGCAGCTTTGGCAGGCAATGAGGGTAGTGACGAGTTAGCAGGGGTAGTACTCTCTGAAGGAGTCTCTTGGAGGGTGGCGAGAGGGGATCTTGGAGAGTTACGACCGCACGGCGTGCTTTGGGGGATGCTGGGAGGTGCAGGGTTCGAAGGAGTCGCAGGAGACTGAGTCGTTGGAGGGTCAGCAGTTGCTTTAACAGCCTCTGGCTTGACGGTGGAGTCTTTGCGAGGGCGACCCCTCTTCCGTTTCGGCGAGAGAATATCGTCCTTCTCTTTATCCTTGTCTTTGTTCTTGTCCACCGCTGCAGGCTTGCCTTTGTCCTTGTCCACCGCTGCAGGCTTGCCTGAGCTCGCGGGTTTGTCCGGCGTCATCACAGGTTTCGCCGGAGGAGGAGGAGTCACCGGAGGAACGGGACGCTTGGGAGGTCGGCCAGGCTTTCGCTTCACTGGCGGTGCGTTGTCAGGGTTTGGCGTACCCGAGGGCACATTGCCGACCTTTGAGGAGCCAGAGTCCATTTTCTTGTGGGCATTTGGCGACAGGCTTTTCCTTCTGTCCAAGCCCCTCCCTCGCCCCACACCGCCGAGCTGCTCTCCGAGCTGAGCAGCCATTCGCGATTCCGTCTCCAGACGTCGCCGCACGGGTAGGTTCCGGAGCACCGGCATGTCTGGGGAATGGGGCGTCGGTGAGTAAGGGTGGTAGCCCTTCACGGGGCTTCCAAGAGGGGGTGTAGGCGAGACTTGTTCCTTCTCTCGTTTCTGCGCCTGAGCAGGGGGACTGGCCACAGTGGGCGATTTGGGAGTGTCTTTATCGCGAGTCTCTTTGTCTCGAGGGTCTTTGTCTCGAGACTTTTGGCTCGATTTACCAGGGTCGGACGGACCACCGGTGTCTTTTTCTGACTCGGTGTGTTCCGTTTCCTCCGATGACCCTTCCGTGTGACCGGCACCTCCGCTTCCTCGTCTCCTCCTCCGCTTGCGTTGCTGATGCTCCTTCTCCTCGACGACGGTCACCAGGCGACCCGGAAGCTTCCGCAACACCTTGGCCGACGGCGAGTCTTCCGCAAGGCCTTTGAGGACCTCTCCGTCGGCGGACTGGCGCTTGCGAGGCGAGCGGGATGCCGTGCCGGGCGAGAGGGGGAGGGGGTGATGGCTGTGCTGATCCAAGTCTCTGCTGTCCAAGTCAGACTGGTGCTCTGGAGAACAGATGGATCCGGAGGACACGGACATCCCCCTCTCCCTTGAGGCAGGCACTGGGGGCTGGTCCACGACCTGTGATGTGGACACCACCTGTGACGTGGACACGCTCGACAACTCCGGGTCACCTTTTCGGGTCTCTTCGGGGTGTTCTGGGACAGACAGAGGAGCGTTTTCGGACGTCTGGGATCGCCCTGCCGCAGGGGAGTCAGCTGCGGAAGGCACTGGGCTGGGAGATGGGGCGGCAGCGGCGCTGGGCTTAGAGTTTGAGGGCAGCGCCTCCCTCGAGGGGGAGGCTGGGCCAGTAGAGTCCGTGTGTCGTGTGGAGACCCCTGCCGACTGGGCTTGAGTCTTGAGGGTCTCTGTTTTAGGGGCAGGGGTAGGGGTGGTGGGGGTGGGTGTAGGTGCCACCGTGATTTCTTTGGTAGATGGTCTACCGCGCTGGGCTCCACGTCGATCAGGCACTTGTCTGGACTGCTGTGGCGTGAGAGCAGATGTCGAAGACGAGGCACTTCCACGAATATTGCGGTTGTGGTCGGCTGTCGATGTGCTTGCTGCTGGGGACGGGGCTGGGGCTGGGGCTGGGTCGTCGTCCATCTTGGCCGGGGTGCCTCGCAGGCGGCCGCTGACCCGGGTAGAGGGAGCGCCCTTCTCCTTGTGCTTGCGGGTGCGTCGGGCGGAGGAGGGTGTGGTCTGGGAGGACGCCTCGTCGGGGGAGTGGGGTAGCGGGGAGTAGACCTCGTCCTCCTCCTCGTTGTCGTCGGACGACTGGTGCAGTTTCAGGCCCTCCTCCTTGGCCTGGTCCAGACCCTTCCTGGCCGCCTCAACTTGCTCCTGCAAAAAAAACAAAAAAACATGCAAGGCCAATTTGAAAAATGTCAACAAGAAGACTATTCTAAGGACAAGATAAAGGGATACAGGTGGCTAAGCTAACTTATGGAAACTGACCAAACCTGCTAATAGATAGCCCACAGGTGAAAATAAGGACTCCAGGCTCTTCTATTAGATGAATTACCACTACCTCAAGGTTAATATACCAGTCCCTCCAGGATTTTGCACTGGGATTTTGTGATTTTTGCGGTCAAAATGTCTGATTTTGTGGTGGCATTTTCTCATTTTTTGCAAAGATTTTGCACCCCTTTCTGGGTTTTTTTGGTAACTGAAAACCACAATCAGTCTAAGCAGGCTAGACAAAAGAGAGAGATTCAGAAACACACTTCCTATATAATAGAATAATAAAATATTGACAATAATAAAATATTGTCAAAAACTGCCAGAGCGTCTTATAAGCCAGTGCGTCCAATGTGTAAAAAAAATAATGGCCGCGACACTCATAAATCTCTGTCGATATTTTAGAACGACTTCGGGGGAAAACGGGACTGCGCGTTATGAAAAAATACTTGTGGGTATAGCCTACCAGTAGGCTAATGAAGAGCGTCGTGGGGTACAGTAGCCAGGTTGTATGCAAGCGTTACAATGTCACCTGTTGGAAGACCTCTCTCTCTCTCTCTCTCTCTCTCTCTCTCTCTCTCTCTCTCTCTCTCTCTCTCTCTCTCTCTCTCTCTCTCTCTCTCTCTCTCTCTCTCTCTCTCTCTCTCTCTCTCTCTCTCTCTCATTGCAAGCTGTTGCATATTATTTGCTTGATGCAAAGTTGTGACGGCAAACACGCTCTCGCTGACATGGTTGTGTGCATGGTTGCATGGATTCGCAAGACTTAATTGCAATAACAGTGAAAGCGTGGAAGGGCCGTTCACTTCCTATCTCGGTGTCCTTCACTGACACAAGTTGCAAAACTCCACACTTCCGAATCCTTTGCGATCGGCACTACAGTGATTGTTATCAGAAGGCTTGTGCCTACGCATAGACATAGACCCTTAAATTACAAACATTAGCGAACGACCGTCGGGTAGCATGCTCATGAAAGCGACAGGGGAGAAAAATGTAACGTAAGATGTTTGCTACTGTGCAACAGCACCGCCACTATTTCATGACTGCATACACTTCTTCGTCATGGATAAATGGGCAACAATACTTTTTCCAGCCAGGATTGCACTGAAAAGTATGTGTGAGGGAGGGGAGGAGAGAGACGCGGAGCAGCTGAGATGAGGGTCGCGACTTGCGAAATAGCAGGCAATTATTTTTCAATGTTTCAGTGACATATTAACAAAAATGCTTGCTATTGGTTTTCGTCTCCGGTGGTATTGTTGTCACATTTTTATTTTTTTGACGAAAATATAAATCAATAAACTCCACAGAATGTTGAAGGGGACAAAGGGGAAAATTTGCGGGGAAAATGCGGCTTTACAGGAATTACGTGGCATCGTGAAATTATGCGGAATATCATTGAATTTGCATGAATCCACGCGATCGCTGAATCGCGAAAAACTGGAGGGACTGATATACTTAACCTGGTTCACTATGGAGCCAGGCTCTTGGCATATACCACCCATCCAGGTCATGTTAACCAGAGAGTTTAGTAATAAGCAATAAGCTTTTTCCAAGCTTCAAGAAGTAGTCCAGTTGCTTACAACTCAATTATTTGGAAAGGCTTGTAACTCGCACAAGACACTTGTGGCATGTCTAAATGCTTATACACATTATCCTGATATTTGAGGGGGAAACGGATATTTACCTCAGCCTGCTTGAGTTCCTCTTTGCAGATATCCTCGAGGGAGGCTTCCAAGAAGTTCATGGCATAGCGCTCAATAGGAGTAAGCTGCGGGAACACAAAGCAAGGCATTTGCAATTAAGTTATTTGCAATAAAATGGATGGCTAATGGACCAACCAGCAGCAATTACCAAAAAACATTTGATCATGTAGTTTGCAGTAGTTAACACTAGAATGTAAACTGTAGTAGTTACCGGTAGTAATAATAATAACCACCAGCTCTTTTTTTATAGGACATTACCTGTTCTACCAAAGCAGCAATTTCCTGCTCGGCCCTGGAGAGCTCCTCCTCTTCCTCCCGCCCCTCTCCTCCATCGTCCAATGGGATGCTCTCGTTGAACTCTGCCAGCTCGGCCACCTGCTCTGCCTTGGCCTGCGAGGCTGCCACTATGTCCTCCTCATCCTCGGCTCGACACAGCGCCTGGAAATATTCAATCATTTTATTATTGCTCAGCATATTTTGACCCTATAGTTTTTGCCTTTACTTGTCTTTTTAATCAACCATATTCTACTGTATATATTGCTGTTAATCTAACTGTTAAGCACAGTGTATACCACAATTGATACAAGACATGCAGCTCAAATAGTTATTATTATAAAATAAGTGATAATAAAATAACAATTTCAGTGTAACTTCATGGGCAAAGAGAGAAGTGTTTTGAGTAGTTACACTTCAAGGGTTGTGCTTCAAAACCAGCTTGGTACAAATTCTATTTTAAACAGTGTAATAGAAATTCATCCTTCGTATTTGTAAGTTATAACTTAAAGTACTTATCTGTGAGAAGCATCTCAGAACTCGTCCTTTAAATCAGGCCGATGTAAATATGTAGTCATCAAGTCTCACCTGTTCCAGGATAGTGGTGTGCTGTTTGCTGGCGCCCTCCTCTCTCTCCTCTCTCTGCTCCTCCTCCTCCACCGGGGCTACTGGGGGCTGAGCCACCACTTCAGGCTCCTTCTTCTCCCCCTCCGTCACGTCAAACAGCTCCTTGATGGTTTGCTGCAGGTGACAAAGGTTAAAGGTTTAGTAAACATTCCTCTAAGAGTTTGGGTTTTTGAGCATTCTATAAAAAGAATGTGTTCTACAACAATGCAAGATTCTAAAATTCCAAATTTTATTGAATGGCGCCCAGAATTCTATAGAACTTTCACTGCCTGAACATTCCCGTCACGTACACTCTTAAAGGTTAATGAGTGCCATCACACATATGCGATTACAACTTTAGCAAAATGTTGAGGTCTCACTATGACTTAAACACTATGGAGTTGTACTATAGGAGTTGTACTATGATTTTTAACACTATGGAGTTGTACTATAGGAGTTGTACAATGTTCAGAGTAAAACTCTAGAAGAACTGGGGTAAAATCTGTACTCCTCAAAGGGTTAATAATATCAATAGCACTAATATTAAGCTTCACCACCAGGTGTCATTGCCAGCTTTAGGAAGTGAACAAAAGCCACAAATGTGATCCAATCAGCTCTGAATAAGATGACCTGTAAAACAAGTTACTCAGGGAAGTCATCCATCTTGGACTGTGGCGGGGCTTTTACTTTTGAACTGTGATGGGCTTAAGTGTAAAAATAAAAAAATAAAAAAACAGAAGACAAAAAGATCTAGGTGTAGCAAAATGTGTAAGGTGCATACTAGACGGTGGGCTAGATTTCGTAGCTCCTTTAGAAAACGAGTTTCGTTCTCACTCTCGAGTGGCAACTTGATTTTTCTATATGACCTCCTGACAATATGTAAAGCAATATTCTGGCTGTTGCCACGCTGAAAAGTTGCACGTTTATATTAAAAAATAACGAAAATAAAAAAGACTGGGGGTGACGTCACATAATGCACAGTCAATGGGAAGTCTCCGCCCCTCAAAGTTGAAAAGGGAATATTTATCCGCATATCGGGCTTTTTTCATGGGCAGATAATTCACCTAATCATTGAAACAACGTAGGTATTTCATTCCTGACCATTTTCCTGTTACTGGAAAAAATAACACAGCTTGCATTTCTTTACTGACACGTAGTTTTTTGGCGAATTGATCTACCCCCGTCACCTCATTGCTCTATTGCTTTGAGGGAACAGACCTGTCCTCTTTTTGACATTTATCTCTCGTTGCCCAATGATGGTCAGACAGTCGAACACTAACAGTGAAAAAGAGCACTTCTGAAAGTTTGAGGAAAATATATTTTTTTGCATGTACACAACAAGTGAGCCCACTTACCCCCCAAGTTGAAACTTTTTGCCATGAAATCTGATGGTTCCGGGTAGCATGCACGCGCTAGCTGTATTCTGCCTCGTTGACTTTGCATTGACGTGACGTCACTCGGTTGGCTATTATTTGTTGTCATTTTTATTAATCAATGTGCAAGTTTTGAGGATGGCAACAGCCAAAATATTGATTAATGGGTTGTCAGGGGGTTATATAAGCAAAAATAAAGTTGCCACTCGTTAACACCAACGAACTGACAAGATATGAGACTGGGCCCACCACCTATACATAAAAGTATATATTTATGACACAATTGTTGACTAACCTGTTTGAAGAAAGCCGTGGTGAAGTTGCCTCCCTCTATTGCCATATCCCCCAGCATTCTCTTCTGATTAGCCTTCTTCAAGATGTTCTCTTCCACTGTGCGTTCACTTATGAGCCTGTATCAAAGGGATACAAGATATTCATTTTTAGCAATCATGAGCTCAAGCAGAACAAACATCTTATTTTCTCGGCAGACCAGAATCATTATACATGGCAGTTACAGCCACGTTACTTTTTCTCAGGAACATGGCGAGTAGGAATGCACTGAGTGAGCCACTTCAACCATATCAGGGCCAACAGCTGATCCATATACTGGATCACACATCAGGAAAAACACAACGAATCCGCTCCCTCAAACTCATGATCACTATCCCTAATTTTAATTTCAGTCAAACCAAAATGATGTACTGTAAATCAACAGTGTAACATGTAACGGTAGACCTCTTGTCTGAGGTGCGTACCTGTAGATGTGCACGTCTCTCGTCTGCCCGATCCTGTGGCAACGGTCCTGAGCCTGGGCGTCCATGGTAGGGTTCCAGTCGCTGTCGTAGAAGATCACGGTGTCCGCCCCCGTCAGATTCACCCCCACGCCACCGCTACGCGTCGACAGGATGAAGCAGAAAATGCGCCGGTCCGCATTGAAGCGCTCCATGAGGGACTACGAGGGGGAAACAACAACACGAGGGCAGTGTTATCTTTCAGCAACCCAGGCTGCATATGACAACAAAACGCCTCTTTCAAAAGTTATCGTGCCAACACTAAATATCTGCAGTGGCAGTGTTTTCAGCTTTAAGTCTGAATGACTCAAGCTTACAAAATGATGCCTTAAGTGCATGAACTTTGCTCATTGACAACCATGACCACTGATGAATGATGAATAGGCTTTTGCCTTTGTTATGATGGTACAGCAAAGAGAGCCGGGAAAGCAGTGGGAGAGAGATGGGGAGCAATCGGGAAATGACCTCGGGTCGCAATCAAACCCTGGTTCCCCGGACTTGTGGTACGGCCCCTTAGCTGACTGAGCCACAGCGACCCCAGCATGAACCCTAGCCTTCACAGACACATCATCTACCTACCTGTCGCTGCTCCACGCGCGTGCTGCCGTCCAGCCGCAGGTAGATGTGTCCGTGGTAGTTGAGGAACTGCTCCAGCACGTCCAGCATGCGTGTCATCTGCGTAAAGATGAGGGCGCGGTGACCCCCGGTCTTCAGCTTCCTCAGCAACAGGTGCATCGTCTGCAGCTTGCCTACAGAGGACAGGGTGGAGGTGGGGTGGGGGGAGATCAGGAGAGGAGCCATCACTGCCTGTTAACCCAGTGGATCTCAACCTCTTTTTGAGCAAACGCCCCCTTGACCTCATCATACGCCTCCTGACCCAAATTCTTCACTAATCAGGCAAGGAAGAGAGTCACCGGAGCGTCTCCAGATGTGGAAAAATGACTGTTTAATTGGGCAAGTGCCAAGTTTATTTGTTATCATTTTTCCGCATCTGAAGACGCTCCGGTGACTATCTTCCTTGCCTGCTATTACCAGAAATATTCTAGTAAGGGGAGATAGGACAGGTACATAGAAATTAACGGTGAAGATTCGTAACGCAAATATGGCGTCTACCCGCACATCTCCCGCCTTTCTGGCAACAAGAGCCAATGTGCCTGCTGAGCTGCGTTGCCAGTGATCCAATCATCTGGCTGCATCGGCGCACGCGAAATTATGCACATGCTCAGTTGTGAAAAGCCGTTGCTCTCGTGCCGTTATGGAACTACTGCGCCTGCGCTCTGTCAAAAAAAAAACGTGAGAAAAGTGGCTTAAAAAGCTTTATTTTGACTCGTATGACACAACCAAGTAGTCTAGATTGATCAGTTTTTCACGGTCGTTTCAACCATATGGGTTTCACAACCGCTGGGTTCCCCTCCGTCCTACACTCAGTTTCCCCATTCATTTTTCCCATTGACTCTCAGATCTGGTCTACTTAATCGCGAAATAGCACCCCGGAGGCGTCACCAAGATGGCCGCCATATGTCCCCTCTCATTCTAAAATCTCTCTGCTATTACTAGTCCTTTGCCGTGACGCAGCAGATTGTGAAGTACAGGAGCGCGGAGGACATCTACCTTTTCTTGACTAATCACTTAAGCAGCCATCCACCTTTCAAACATTAGCAAGGATTTTGTTTTCCAGTGTACTCACCACAGTCGTACTGGATGAGCCGGAGGTCTGGGAAGTGGGTCCTCATGTTGCACTGGATGCGGTGGAGCGGCCGCAGCAGTGGGGTCGTCTCACTGGTCAGCATGGTGCGGAACAGGGCCTGGCCGCGGACCAATGAGGGCGGAGGATGGCAGCTGTGCATGGTGATGGGAGGAGCCTCCACAGGCGGGATCACAAAGGCGAACCTGAACACAGACAGGACAAATAGGTGACCAAGAAGAAAACAACAGCTTAGTTAAGTTTATTAAGCATATTGATAATTGTGTTTATCAATGTCAATCATTGAAAAGACATTAATGGACACACTTAAGCCATGGATGGAAGTGTAGGGAGAGGTAGGAGTGAGATTACTATTCAACCCTGTGATCTACAGTCCAATTCCCTAACCATAACAACACAACTGCATACCCATAAGTGTGAAAAGTTGCAAAGATGGTGTAAAAGAGCTGTTTACCTGTCGATCATTTCCGCCAGCCCAGCGAGCCTCTCCTCCGTATTCTGAATGGCCGCCCTCAGCGCCTCAGTCTGGGCCCACAGATCCTCGCTCTGCTGCGATCGGGCCACTAGACAGGAACCGTAGCCCGAGCTGCGCCATTGGCCAGGGGCCGGCTTGGAGGCGGGCCTAGGGGTGGCACCGGGCAGGAAAGTAAGGAAGTCGAGCACCTCGCGGCCGTAGATGGGCTTGGCGTCGCAGTGGATGTCGTTGGCACGGATGATGCGAGCCAGGCGGGCGTCTCGCTGGGCACGGCGGCTCTCCTCTAGACAAGGCTGTGACGGACAGGGAAGAGAGAGAACTCAGTCAATTCAGGTCAACTATCACTGCAAGCCAGAGACTTAACATTATTACCATTATCGATTTTAGCATGGAATTTGTAATGACCATAGAGAAGGGTGAGCGTGGGGGTGGTGGGGGCTGGGGTCGAGGCCGCTGGAAGGAGAAGCCTCCGGGCTGGGCTCCAGGCTTGGAAACTGCAGGATCCGGCTGCACAGTCACCGACTCACTGGAACGACTGCGGCTGCTGCTGCTCTCCTCTCGAGGGGTTGCGGTGGTGGTGGCATTCACTCGCACTACACAACAAAGAGACACAAAGCTAACAGTGAATATTTATAAAAAGTATAACTAAATGGTATTGTGACTAATACATTCCATTCCTGACTGACATAAAAAAGCAATGATGTAATACTGGTCTCCTCTCGAGGGTGCTGGCATGGCATTCACTCACACTACGGTGGTGGTGGCATTCACTCGCACTACACCAACAACAAGTGGCACTAAGCGAACAATATTTCCAACACTGCAAGTTTGGGTCAGTAGTAAATAGTGCTGTGTGTTAGCATTTAGAATGACTAATATACAAAAACAATGATGTACTACGGTTGTTCTCACAAGGGGCTGGCATTCACTCACACTAAAGTAAAGCGACTCTGTTTTTGTGTAGAGTATCATTTTTATAAAATGAGGCACAAGCTACACATTTCAAAGAACCTGGCTCAGTAGTAAACCAGGTTAAGTTAACCTTGAGGCCATGGTAAATCATTTAATAGAAGAGCCTGGACTCCTCATATTCCAAAATAAATTATATCTATGGGCTATGTAATAGCAGGTTTACCACTTCCTGTAGATTAAGGTTCACCGCTTACACACCGCCTATTCATTCGTGTACATATATTACCAATTACTAATCAAATTATGGGCATTAGATGTGGCTGTACCACCTGATGTCTGAGCCCCAAAAAACCTATAATTGACCCATAACCACCCACCGGGCTCTGGTGCTGCTGCTGCTGCTGCTGTTGCGGTCTGGGCCACTGGAGCCGGTGCTGGTGCTGGTGCTGGTGTGGGGGCCGGTGGTCCCTGCAGCACCCGGAGCACCGGCCGCAGAGGAGGCTGGGCGACAGGGGTGCGAGGCGGAGCGGCATAGTGGGTGGGCTGGGACACAGCGGGGCGCTGTGGAGCCGGTGTCGGCTGCTGAGGAGCGAGGGTTCTGGCGGTGACAGTGGCGGTAGCAGTGACAGCGGTGGCGGAGGTGGGGTGCGGGTGCAGCGAGAGGGTGACGGGAGGGGGAACGCGCGGGGAAGGGGGCACAGCGAGTGCAGGGACCGGCCCTGCTGACGTCTCTTTACCTCCTGTTGTTGGTGCTCCCGCCTGCCGCACCACGATCTTCACAATCCCAGAGCCAGTTATGGTGGAGGGAACCGCTATAAAAAAATCAAATAAAAAAAAATCAAAAGATAAAGCGACAAAACAAATGGGGAAAAAAATGGAATTATGACAAAGAAGGAAGCAGAGGAAAAACAACACAATAACACCATAGCTTTTTTGTTTTTTTGCTCATCATTGCTCCATACACACACCACACGAAGTACGGTAGGGAGAATATTCTCAAAATATTGGGTCCAACTTAAACTAATAAATCCCGGCATCCTCTCCTTTTGCTTGTGCCCTCGTGATGCGAGGCAATACGTCATTAATGATGCGTTTTATTAAATATCTTGCAAAAGCACAATTCAAAAGGTAATTTCTCACTAGATGGTGAATGGGGAAAAGCCCCACTAAAACTTGCTCTGCCTAGGCTGACAGCGGGGAAACTTCCTTGTTTTCTCCACAGAAGCGGGGCGTCAGCAAAACACAAGGGCGTGGGGACAAGCAAGAAGAGAGGACGTGCTAGTTTTAAAAGGACCCACTGGTGGAGTTGAAAAACACAGCAGAGTAGTAGTACACCATGGTCATGGCATAGTTGCAGCAGAGAGAAAAACAACAGCAGCACACAAACACCTTCGCTTTTTATTGCTCATCACTTCAACACACGCCACACGAGATAGATAGAATTCTTGATATACGTCAAATATTATGATCAACGACACAGCAGAGTAGTAGTAGTAATACACCACAGGCATGCCACAGTTGCAGCAGTACCTTGCGCAGCGTGGAGGGGCACGGCGAGCCCAGAGGAGGCTGCTGCCGCTGGGCCCTGCTGGCCGAGGCTGAGGTGGGCAGTGGCGGCACTGCCACCCGCCACCGCTGCTGCAGCCGCCTGACTGACTGTGTGGATGAGCGCCACCTGTGCTGGCTGACTGATCAGGTGGTGCTGCCCCCCAGAGGACACCAGGTGCATTACATTGCCTGCAGCAAGAGCCAACATAATACAGGATAGCGTTCAAGTCACTGTAGAAGACTGTGACCGTTTGCAAACCAAAATGAATTCAATACTACATCCACACGACAGGCATGCTCATCAGCACAGCACACGATGAGAGATAAATGGAGAAAAAAATAAGTAAATAAAATAGAGAATGGGGGGGCAGGCAGGCAGATTTGTCTTTTTTTTAATCGATTATAGTGTTAGGTTTATATTATGATTAGATGATTGGAGTTGGAAATGGAGGAAATAATCAGAATTGAGAACACCAGATGTGAATAATTTTCTTTAAAAAAAAGAAAAAAAAAAGATCAGGAGTTGGTGGAGCCCAGCCACTCATGCTTTCACTCAAAGACGTCAGACAGTGGCTGTACTGCCCACTGCACCATCAGGAAGTTCACAGAAATCAAACCTGAATGCAGCGAATGGATTTCAAGCCATACAAAATGGTTGACATTTCCTTTCATGTACGTAGTATGCCCATAATCTAAATGCTGCTGGTTACTTCATCTACTTTGCACGCACATGAGGATTCCCATTGACAGATTTAGTGCAGATCAGTGTAGATAAAATCAGAATTATAAAAAAGTAATCAACTAGTAAGCTACACTAAAACAAGAAAATAAAAATGAATTAATGAATGAAAAAAACAATTATGGCTACGTTGACATGCGAGTCAAACCTTTCAACCCACACAAATGCATGGCAAAGGTCACGCGACCTTGTAGCCTTCCTCTCACCTTGTAAGGGTCGCGGCTGGGGCACGGGCACCTGGTGCAGCTGAGTGCCTGATAGCGTCAGCTTGTTGCCCTGCAGCTGGAAGGTGACTGGCTTGCTCCCCTGGCCCGTGGGCACGGGACGCCCTGCCAGCGATGCCAACTGGGCAATGCTCACCACCTCGCCAGCTGTGTGAATGGGGGAGAGAGAGAGAGAGAGAGAGAGAGAGAGAGAGAGAGAGAGAGATTTTAGAATCTAGAATTTATATAATGAATGTACTGTTGGTATACAATTGCGATCAGTCTTCCTGTGATCAAAGATAATTTATTTTTAAAAATTAAGTCATTGTGCATGTAACGTATACTTTAAACTGAATCTCATTTGACAATAAGTAATAGCCACAAATGAAACACAGACTACTCACATGCAAGCTACACTACATTACGGAAAAGGTTCGCTTCCCCGCCAAAATGATGGCAGCTTCATATGTGAGTCAAGACAGCCGAGTGAATACTTTGGGTAAATATAGTGCATGTAAGGCAGGCTGAATGTTATCTTTGTCCAAATGGAAAGAGATCGTCAGAAAAATCGTAAACACTCACATGGCAGTCGTGCCTGCATGTCAGGGCTGAGAAGCACCCGCTGGGTGATGCTGGGTGCGGTGGCAACGTGGGCTGCGACCGGGGTCGGGGCTCGTATGGAGAGGACGGGGTGCGAGGCAGCGGCTCTGACGGCCACCGGGGCCGGCGTGGGGTTCAACGCTACGGTAGCAGGGGCGCTGGCCACCGCCGTGGTGGCGTGAGGAGTGGAGACGGGCATCACTGCACACACTGTGGCAAAAGAGGAGAGGACTGTTAGAGCAAGGAAACGTACTGCTCATGCCCTTGTTTCTCATGCCCTTGCAATAATAATAATAATGTAATACTTTACCTTAAGGGGACACTGTTACAGTGTACATCATTAGGTATAGTGAATGGTGTAATGAGATGTACTAGTGTTACATTTAGATAAATGTAAACATATTTTTGCATGTCTCTACATACCATATTTAATATGTAATATTAAGGGCTTTTTATAACACTTAACACCTAATGTCAAGTGTGACCGTTTAATCCTAGTGAGACTCTTGCCTTGGGCAGGTGGCTGTATAGGGACGGGAGCCGGGCTGGGGGTTACTTCCGTGATGAGAGCTGACCGTTGGGGCTGCACCACTGGAGCTACTGAGCACGTTGGCCTGGGGTTAGCTGGCGTCGCAGACGCACGACTGTCTGATTTAGGCATGGGCTGGAACATTCTGGAAAAGAGAAAGATCAATGACTCAAAAACTCAAAATTAACGTTGTAAAACAGATTTACAAAGTGCAATTTTTTCAAAACGCTATATTTTCCGAATTCCATTCCATTGAAAATTGTATTGATAAACAAATCCTTAATCCAGTTTGGAGTTATACTCATTTATTGACAATCTCTCCACTGACTATCATTTTATTTTATATTTCAAAAATGTGTATTGCAAAGACATGTAATCACAAAAACGGGATTAGTACTTCAGTACTCTCCACTGACCTGTTGACCTTCATGCGTACGGGTTTGGGCCGTGGGGCCGGTTCAGGTGAATCCATGATCTCCTGGATGAGCGGGGTCGTGACCTTTCGGCGAGGCAGGAAGATGTCTGCTTCGTAGCGGGACACGCGACCTTCAAGGCCCACGAGGTCAAACATCGACAGGTCACATCGCTGCAGAAAAAAAGGGAACTCCATTAGTCATGAAAGAAAAAAATATTAAGAAGCAATGCATATTTTAATGAACAAAACACAGCATTGTGTCAAGACCTGGAGCAATACAGTGTTAATTTTGTCATCCATTTTTTTATTTAGTCTTAGTCTTAGTCTTGTGTCAAAGTCCATTCTTAGTCTTAGTCGCTTTTAGTCTTTCAAAAATAATTTTTGTTTAGTTATTATTTAGTCGACTAAAATTCCTCAACATTTTTGTCTAGTTTTAGTCTTTCACAAATAATTTTTGTTTAGTCATTATTTAGTCGACTAAAAGACCTCAACATTTTTGTCTAGTTTTAGTCTAAACATTTTAGTCTTTAGTTTAAGTCACAATACAATAAAACACAAGGCCTTTAGTAATGCACTGAGACTTGGTTATTGCCATTCTGGTAATAGCATATTTATAACACTGTCTTAAACCAGTCAATGGTGCATACAAATGTGAATATGTCGCTGGTGCTACGTATTCGTAAAGGGATTTTTGTTTTGTTAGAGAAGCTTCTCCCCCGATATTCGTTAGGGTCAGTCTGCTAAAAGTAAAATCGGTGGATGGATTCAGCTGTAATTAATAATTTTTTAAATCCCATAGTGTCCCTTTAAAGGTTGATTACCCATTAACAATTAATTTATAGGTTTTAGTTGTGGTTGTACCAATTTATGTCTGAACCTCCCAAAAAAGTCTACGTCTTAGTCGTTTTTAGTCTTTCACAAATAATTTTTATTAGTCAGAATTTAGTCGACTAAAAGTTAGTTCTTAGTCTTAGTCCCTTTTAGTCTTTCACAAATCATTTTTGTTTAGTCATTATTTAGTCGACTTGAAGTCCTCAACATTTTAGTCTCGTTTTAGTCTTTCACAGATAATTTTTGTTAGTCAGTATTTAGTCGATTAAACTCTCAAAAGGTTAGTCGACTAATATATTTAGTCTTAGTCTAGTCGACAAAATTAACACTGGAGCAATATTAACATTTCATAAGAACTTTTACCTAACTGATAAATAATGGTAAAACCAGTCAAGCCACTCAATAATAATGTCACATCAGAAAGAAGATTTTGATGTTTCAAAATTTTAATGATCATCTTACAGGAGGCATCAAACCCATCAAAGGATCACTTTATTCCATGCAAGAGTACAGCTACAGGGCTCCTGTAAGGTTACTCAAGTTCAACTTCAAAAACCATTTCACAGCCTTTTTTTTTACCTTCATAAACCTTATTTACTTGACCTTAAATGGTAACTTCTGTCAGGACAATAGCAGAACAGCCAACTTTGTAGAATTAGTACACGTAACCTAGCAATGCTAACACAAAAGTGATAACATGGCAGAGCTCGATTTACCCGAAACCTTCGAGGCAATTATGAAACCATGTGACCAGAGATCAAAGCATAAGGTAACTCCGTTCCCTTTGGGTCTCTGGTGCAGCCTACCTGGAAGGGGGAGACGTCCAGGGCCTGCTGGGCGATGGAAGCGGTGGAGAAAATGACGGGCTTGGTGATGAAGGGCGACTGGATGGGGCGCGGGTCAAACAGGTTGGGGTGGTTGCACACCTTCCGCAGCTGCATCAGGATGTTGATCACAGACATGAAGTGGCCACTCGCCAACGTCTCCCTCGTCCTGAAAGAAAGAAGAACGAAGAACGAAAGAAAGAAAGTGGGAATTAGGCAGTGGAGCCACATACAGGAATTTGAATGGCAGAGGTCTCCTTTGAAAAGAGCAGTGATTCTAACTAAAGTGAACTAAAGCCGAAGGCTGAATGATATGGCAGAAAGATGAGCCATGATACATACAGTATTTTAATAGTATTCTTATCTAGATTAACATTCTACAGCTTTCAGCTTTATTTTTTTGTACCTTTGAAAACATCAAGAAAGACAGACCGACAGACAGACAGACACACAGACAGACTAGGGATGGCGAAAATTGAAAAAACTCTTAACCGGCTACTGAGACTCATTAACCGGTGGTTAACCGGTTAACCGGTAATCTTAAATTATACAATGTTAGCGTGCCTGATATGCACAGCACTGATTTTTTTACATTTTATTTTTCACATAAGCCTTTTTTTTTGCTGCGCAGACAGGACCTGCCATGTCCAGCCACTGTTGCCAGATAGAAAATGCTGAATTATCGTACTAAATCCTCAAAATTATCGTTTTTTGGGGGCTTTTTGGGAGGAAATTAATATTATCATAATTATTATTATTACAACCGGTTAACCGGTGGCAGAACATTTTAACCGGTTAAAGTTGATCCGGTCGACTATCGGTTAAACGGTTACCGGTTAACATCCCTATGCCAGACACACACACAATGACACGCAATACAATCACAACTCACAACTTGGATGTGCAAAACAAACTAGAATGTTGTACAGCCCTGATATAAGCTTCTGATTAATTTAAGAGCTACTACTCACGAGGCCTGGGCCATGAAGTCGTCGTAGAGGAAGCGTTGCCTCTTGGAGAGGCGGCAGCGCACCACGTGCTCGTACTTCTTGGGCATCTGCTTCTCCACGTCCACCTTCACGCGACGCAAGAGGAAGGGCCTCAACACCTGCAGAAACAATCCGGGGGATACCGGTTTTACATATATTTTCAAGACTTCTGTGCCTTTATTATTTGACAGGGGCATCGGAGGGTGACCACAGTCAGAGCTTCCGCACACCAACTCTGACAAAGTGCTGAGCACTGCTCCGGTGAAAGTTAGATTGCATTGTTTTCAATAGAACCCTGCACACTGGCACCGATGTCTGCGGACTGTTGTGGATGTCGGACAGCGATTAGAGACAAGTTCTATTTTGTCTGCGCCGCCCATTGACGATAAATGCTATGTTCGTGTGAAATTGGGTATGGGGGTCGGAATTGTGTGGAAAGCGAAAGTGCTCCGCAGTGCTGTCAGAGCTAATGTGCGGAGGCCCTTACTCTACGTCCTGCTCCTCACCTTGTGCAGCCTCTTGACCAGGCCCTCGTTGTACTCCTGGCTGCCCTCGATCATGCCGGTGAGGGGGTTGGAGAACCACTCCTTGAACTCGCGGTGGGACTGGAACACGTGCGGCATGAGGAAGTGCATGAGGGACCAGAGCTCCATCAGGCTGTTCTGCAGCGGAGTGCCCGTCAGCAGCAGTCGCCTATGGCTGTGGAGGCAGACAGAGGGTGGGGAAACAACATGGTTAACTCCATGGTTAGATAGCACGTTGACTGTCTACAAGCAGAGTGCAAAAGGGGTGGGGGTCCGTCTGTGGCTGTGGAGGCAGAGAAAGGGTGGGGTGGGGGAAAACAGTTAATATTCCATGACGGATTAAATGTTTTTAAGTTTTGAATTATGACTGTGCAAAGGGGTGGGGGGGCTCTCTGTGGCTGTGGAGTGAAGAGAGAGGGTAGGATGGGGTGAAACATCGTTAACTCCATCAAGTTATTATGGCTGTTCCGCAGAGGAGTGCCCCTAAGGAGCAGACGCCTGAGGCTACAGGGTAGGAAAGCCTGTATTGGGGGAAACAAAAACTATTTGATTGATGGCTGTATGTTTTTCTCCACCCCACCCCTTTGCATTCTGTTAGCAGAGTCAGGTTATTCATGTTAAAACATAACCCCTGCATTACCACATGCTGTTAAATGTATAATCCATTTTAAAATTCCGCTATGCATTTCAGATATCTGTAGCTGTGTGCTGGAGAGAGGGGTGGGGTGGGGAAAACCATTAATAACTTCAAAACATTTCATCCACTGTGAAATTATGACTGTCTACTAGCAGAGTGCAAAGGGGTGGAGGCCGTCTGTGGCTGAAAGACAGTGACAGAGTAGGGAAAACTCAAGTCAGTTGCAGTACAGACGGATCATGAGATTTGCCCTCTCGAAAAGCTACAATGTATTGACCAGAGAGGATCTTTCCATCTTCAAACACCCTACATGACTGTATTGCCCTACATAACAAGACCATGAAAAAAAAAGAAAATAGAAACAAACAATTGTTATCGTTTACTTCATTTGTCATGATGACCTTCTTGATATCCATGTTGCAGTGCCGTTTTAACGATTCGAATGGGAAACGGGTGCAGGCAGGGCCTTACCTGTTGAAGTTGAGCAGACTCTGCCAGCGCTGCGACTTGAAGTTCTTGATATTCTGAGCCTCGTCAAGGATGAGGTAGCGCCACGACTTGCGCCTGAAGGCCTGATGGTCCTGCAGCACCAGCTTATAGGAGGTGATACACACATGAAAGGCATTCGGCTTGGTCCATCCCTGCAAGAGAGGAACAGTTTGGTTTTAGGATGGATTTCATTGATGCATTCAGTTGAAGGAGTAATTTAAAGCCCACTTGACCTGGAAGCAGGACAACCAAATGAAAAGATAAAAATGAAAAAAAAAAAAAAAAGTCTGCTTCAACCAGTTTTTTTTTGCTCCCTGGATTACGCAAAAAGAAAAGTGAGAACAGAAAAATCCTGGCTGAAGCAGACTTTCTTTTTTATATTGATGCATTCAGTGGGAAACAACTTCATTCTTTTCTGTCCATGGAAGTTATAAACCACCATTGTTTAGAAGTGCACTACCAATTTAATTCAATACAGCCCAGCTTTAGGTTCAAACGGCCCTAGTACGAAACCATAACCTCCCAATAAACAACTTGAGACAAAATAAAGACCAGGAAAACGTCATGGACATCAACATAAAAAGAGATAGGAAATGTGACTTACAACGTTGACTTTGTTATTAGGCACAGTGTGAATACTCATATATGTAGAGTGGTAGAAAAGAGTTACTTGTAGGCAGCTTTCTACATGTGAGCCATATGCATTTGAAAGTCCAGAGCTGTATTAAGTAGAAGTACTCTTACAGATGAAAATGCAACACTAGTGGTATATTACAAAGCTGAAACCATGTTATATACCATTCATGTTACATCGGTTAGAGTCCTTCTACTTCTACTTAATAAAACTCTGTGAAAGTCAGGGTTGCGTCCTACCTGTCTCTTGAGTTTGCGCTCCTTCTGGCTGCCATAGTAGGTGAGGATCTTGAAGCCGGGACACCAGCGCTTCAGCTCCATCTCCCAGTTCAGCATCACACTGGTGGGCACGATGATCAAATGGGGACCCCAGTTACCTGCAAAAGACGCAATCTTGTTAGATTATGAAGGAATAGAGTAATACAATAGAATAATAGCTTTGATTAGAAGGAATAAAATGGAACTTTCCACATATGGAAACTGAATAACACAAACGATGGTACAATCATGTTTAGGATATGTGAATGATTATGATAGGATCAGGGCTTTGAACCGTTATTTTTTTCCAAACGTTCCGTTCCGAACAGAAACGGAATTATAACGTTTCCGGTTATGCGTTCCACCAATAAATTGACGTTCCCGAACCGGTTAGAACAGAAAAATACTGTTCCCGGAACGGTTAATTTCGTTCCTGTCAGCTGATTACTCCCATAACCAAGAAAGACGGAAGTGCAAATGGGTCAGCCTACATTCCAAACTGTTTATTCAAGCAGATGAAAAGAATATCCTCCAGAATTGTGTCATTTAGGGATGACCTAAGCGGAGAAGCGGAGAATAAACCTCAATGATGAAAATGCACGCTCCACGCTGACTTGGGTCACGGGGAACGCTATGATGGACATTGTGAGTTTGTGCATATTTAAAGCGGCCATGGATGCCCAATAACGTCGAACATTCTTGGTGTGCTTTACATGCGCTTCTCTGCAATGTCTTACAATGATGCAATGGAAACTTTGCCCTTTTGTATGACAGTGGTTTCTCTTATTTAAGATGTGGAGTGGAGACTTTGTAGTCCACAGTTCTCTCTCCATTCAGTCAGACAATGTCTGATGTCACACAGGACGTGAACCTCAGTCGTCATGGTAACGTGCGCAGGAAAATAATTACTTTTTTTTTTGTTTGAGGAACGGTATTAACCGGTATTAACCGGTTACCATTATTTTTAAATAAGTGTTCCTGTTCCAGAACATAAAAAAATAATAACGTTTCCGGTTTCGTTTCTGTTCCCTGTAAAATACAAAAAGTTCCCGGTTTTCGTTTTCGTTCCTTGAACCAGTTCAAAGCCCTGGATAGGATATGATAAGGATATGTGAATGTGTGTGAAAAGGTGAATGAGTGAAAAATATTCTACAGGTATGATTCACTGTGGAAACAGGGCACATGTCAGCAAGGTGTACAGAATGATGTTCAACCTCTGCATTTAACTCATTGCACAATTAGTAGAGCAAGGCTTCCCAACCTATTCCCTCTGAAATTTTCACATTCTGTTCGGTGCCCGCCTCTGACCCAATAAACAATACAACTCAAATGAAGTCAACTGTGACACACATACAAATATTTGGATTTTTAGAAAATTATTTCAAGGCCCACTTGTAATACTTTCAAGGCCTACCAGGGGACCCAGGACCAAATTTTGAGAATCACTGGATAGCCATGAAAGCCTTTGAAAGCTGAAAATAAAGTCTGTGACCTCAAGCTCCAAGGACATGCACCAGAAACGTCATGATATTAAATTTAGAGAAACAAGAGCTTAGTGTTGCAGACTTCATTTTTAGATTTCACGCAACTTTGCTAGTCCCGCAAGCCGTTTTTGAGACAGATGTGCATGTCTCTTCTTTGTTACCGTAGCCATGTGCCTTTGTCCATACCTTTCTCGCAGGCCAGGTGTGCCAGCAGGGCGATGGTCTGGATGGTCTTGCCCAGCCCCATCTCGTCTGCCAGGATGCCGTTCAGTTTCTTCTCGTACATGGTGACCAGCCAGTCCAGCCCAATGTGCTGGTACTCACGCAGGTTACCATGCAACAGGAAGGGGATGGGAGTTTTCACCTGAAGACAACATGCGTATGAATAAGCACAGCTACATATATGTACATGCACACACAGAGTATCCAGGATTCAAATGGAAAACGGCAAGGAAATTATTAAGTTCCGCAACACTATTATATGCTCCCCAAAACTTACATGACGTTTCAGACGTGTCATTAAACTGTTTGGGAGCATACAATAGTGTTGTGGACCTTTATCGTTTCCTTTCAGTTATCTTATGTTTGGTCCATCACCTGTGTTACTGATGTGTGTGCATTTTCTGCCTTTTTAGATTCAAACGGAATATTGTCAGCATCAGTATTCGGTTTAAGTTCAGGCACATTCTGTTTACAGCGTTCCTGGAATATTCCCAGAACATGGTCACAGTTGGACTGAACAAAGAGTTTACATGACTTGTGTGCAAATCAAACACTGCAATCATTCAGGAATATTCCTTGCATGTAACTGTACTCAGTGAGGTTGTGCAATTGTATGCATTTTCTTGTCTTGATCCCATTTACCAGTGCTTACACATTATAACAGCTGCTGGAAGGGCAAGGGGAATTTTACCAGAAGAGAACATGTTCATCAGGGAGATTGTGCAATTGTATGTATTTTGTTGTCCTTATCATATCAGGCTTTATAACAGCTGCAGGAAGGGATGGGCATATTCACCTGAAGAGGAGTTGTAAAATTACCAGTTTAACCCAATGAGGTTGTAGAGTTGTAAACAGGGTGGTAGGTGAAGATTGTGTGGCATATTTTACAATCTTTATTCCATTTAAATGCTTTAATGCAATGCTGCCTACTATGAACAAGTGCAACTGAAAACATCAGTGTCTACCATTTTAATAAGAATGGTTCTGCTCATAATAACGTGTATTCTTTCAATCTTTATTCCATTTAAATGCTTTAATGTAATGCTGCCTACTATGAACAAGTGCCACTGAAAACATCAGTGTCTACCATTTTAATAACAAGAATGGTTCTGCTCATAATAACGTGTATTCTTTCAATCAAGCTTTTCTTCTTTTGATATACGAAAACACGGGGACGTGTGACGATAAACATACACAAATAGGCTCAGTGTCCTTTGCAAAGCCCATCCATACCTTCTACCCACTCATCCTCCTATACCACTAGCCGACGGCTGCCCTAAGCAGGTTAACCTCCATGCGGCTTACCTTGGTGGTGGCCAGCGTGTATCCCTTCGGCTGGAGGCTCTCTGCAGTGGCGGCTATGTGGCTCATGTCTTTCTTGGGCCTGGGAGAGGTGGCCAGCTCAGGGCTCTGGTCTCCCTCCCTCAGCAGAGCCTCCATGCCCTCTTCATCATCCTCTTCCTCCTCATCATCG
The DNA here is from genome assembly GCF_034702125.1 of Engraulis encrasicolus. Classification (NCBI taxonomy): domain Eukaryota; kingdom Metazoa; phylum Chordata; class Actinopteri; order Clupeiformes; family Engraulidae; genus Engraulis; species Engraulis encrasicolus. The sequence goes on from NC_085873.1 coordinate 8,883,541, forward strand.
TCAGCCACATCCTCATCGTCATCCTCCATCAAATCATCGTCACTGTTGACAGCCTCTGAGGAGTCTAATGACAAGAGGAAACGGGAACGGGAAGGGGAAGGGGAAGGAGCATAATGGGTTTTATACAATAGTTAGATCCGGTCAATTTATTTTGCGATATCTGATTGGATGAGACGCGTTCTACTGGCATTCTACGCGTCGGTAAGGAGGATGATGTCTAGGTGGACATCATCCTCGGAGACTCATCACACCTAATAATCACTCCGCCGTGGATAGAATGTAACCAGGGCCGCGCATTTTGAACTCGCCATCATTCTATCTCATAGTCTACTGCGGAGAAAGTGAATGTAACCAGGGCCGCGTAGTTTGAACTCACCATCATTCTATTCCATTGTTCTATGCTGGACTAAGTTGGGCGCACGCACGCCCGCATGACAGAGAGCGTAGGCTATCCCAGTTGGTAGCTGGATTCTGGCAGAGAGGAAAGAAGTTATCTGATTCTAGTGCAGTTGTCTGGGCAGTTGGCAGACCTCTGCGGCCGCTATTTCGTAGTCTTTTGAAGGCAATCTAACATGTAGCCTACTTTAAATATTAAGACGGGGGGGTATGCGAGACAACGGACACTTTTTTGACACAGAGACAGAAAGGCTATGTCAGTCTACTGCAGTGTATGAGAACCGCTATAATCGGATCTCATTTGTGCTGCGGGAGAGTGAATGACGAGGAAGAGATGCTCTTAAAAATATAGCCTAGGCTATCAGCAATTGCCGTCCACCACGTGCAAATTAGTAGGCTACAAAGTGGGCATCTGGAAGCAAGATACCGTGTGCCATGCGATTTAAAATCATGGCCGCTTGGAACTGGAATGAGTTGCCTTTTCGTTTAGGAGGGAAAACGACCTCTTTCTCGGGTTCGCACCCACATCAGACGTTTGCATGAGAAAGTGTTTCAGCAACAAAGTTGTAGCCTGCAGTAGCCTAAACTTTAGCAGACATCGGGGTATCATAGGCCTACAAGGGATTGATTTGTGTGGTTGTGCGTGTGAGAACAGCGCTCGGATCTCATGCGGCACTGGAGAGGAAAGGACGAGGGGGGGTGTCTTTACGCAGCTAGCAGCAAGTTTGCGGTCCACAAAAATGTGAAAATCAATATCGGCTGAAAAAGGCTTATAAAATAGGCATCTAACTAAAATGTTGAAGTTGCACAGTGTTTTCATTTATCATGCATCATTTTAGTAAGCGAAGCCCAGTAGCAGTCCACACAGAAATGCACTTCACACCGTTTCATGGAACTTTGCGCGCTGGCGCTGTCAGCTTGTCAGCTCGTCATTGCATAGCAACCATACAATCAATTCGGAACTACTTTGCTTAGCGGAGCAGGTAAACAAAGTATGATTAAGGTAACTAATAAACACGAATTCGAACATTTATTCTGGTATTTTGTTGGCAAATGAACTATTGTATAAAAGCAATATGACCCTCGTGGTCGGGATGATGTGCACTGACATCCTCCCTGGTGTGATTGCCGACGGCACTCAGCCTTCGGCTTCGTGCCTATGGCCGAACCACACCAGGGAGGATGTCAGTGCACATCATCCCTCCCACTCGGGTCATATTGCTTAATCGAATTAGGGGGAAATGGAGGAACAAATGGGGTCTAAGTCACACCCTTCTACTTCCAGGCCATGGGGCCTTAACTTGCAAAAACTTTGAATGGAAGTGAATGGGTAAATCCCAATTCCATTTGACATGCGTCGGGTATGAAGTTGCATAGAGAATCAAGTAGTTAACTTAAAACATTTCAAAGTTTTCACTATCTACTAGTTAGTGTTACCATGCATGTTCGATGTTCTGAAAATCAGTTTTTGTGTCTATACACAATGATGTTGGTTGAGCTTAGCAGTCGGAAACCGGTTTGCATTTTGAGGTGCTTGCGCGTAACGTAGGCCTTTTGCCCTAATTCAATAATGTACCTGAGGAGCCATTGGTCTCACTGCCTTCTCCGTCCGTTTCGTCCTCCTCCTCTTCCTCAGTGGTAGCCTCTTCCTCAGAAGTCACAGCTGATGCTGACCCCAAGGGCTCCTCGAAATCGGACGTGTACGCCCCCTTATACTTCTCCAAGAGCTGTGTCACGCTCATCTCACCTGAAGAAGACACCACAGGATTGGTTGGTCAGTGCAGTGTTCCTCAAAGTGATAGGTTTAAGCATAGGAAACCTTTGTGGTTACTGAAACCAGTCAGACACAAAGCTGGAAAATAACATTGGATAACATGGTAATAACACAAGTAATTGAAAGCATCTTTGATCCTGAGGATAACCTTATTTAATTATTAATTATTATTGTATATCCAAATCATCAGCATCACCCATGTGTCACCAACTCTTCTTCCGAATCATTCTCAGAAAACAAAATGGCAGGTTCTTTCGGCAAGACCTTGACCTGGACTTGACTTGATCAAATAGGTCTTAACTTGTGAGGGACTTGAGACTTACTTGTGACATGCAAATTAGTGAAGCTGCTTGATACTTTTGACAATGTTACAGCCCAAGTCTTTCTGCCGTCTTTCTTGTGGAGTCCACGCAATTCAATTTCTGGTCACTAGGGGCGTCTAGATATATAGGCCAGCGGTGAAGTCCTGGTTACGATTCGTGATCCGGATCACCACCAGAATTTAATCACTTGTTCCTTGGGTCATTACTAACAATTAGTTTTTGAGTTATCCTGCTGACAGAATCTTTTAAAAAGTCCTGGTTCCGGTTCATGATCCGGATCACCACCAGAATTTAATCACTTGTTCCTTGGGTCATGATCAACAAATCCACAAAGTTTCCGAGACCGAAAACATTACCTCCTTGGCGGAGGTAACAAAAAATAAAAAGCAAAATAAATAAATGAATAAATAAATTAAATAAAACCAGCCTCACCTTCTTTGGCCAGGTCGTCCAGCTCCTCTTCGTGGTTGGCGTCTCCTTCAAGTGCTTCCTGTGCTTCTATCGTCTCCTCTTCGTCCTCAGCTGGTAGGAGAGATTGGACGATACCATACGTGACGTTAACTTACTTAAGACTCATAACATTACGTTAATATACGTTAACATATATAAGACTCAATAAGAATCAGTTTTCACTGAAATTCATTTTGCATCCATGAGTAAGACTCCTTTAACCCAGCACGTCAAGCCCTCCCAACACAGATGAAGGCCAGACAGAGGGCACAGGCCTTGTACACATGTTAACTGCACTGCACATTCACCATGTGGCGTGAACCATTTTTACTCTTGTTGCCATGAGAATATCATCGAGCCCAAAACTGTGCTTTACAGTGTTATTGCAATAATTGTATACAAAGCGTCTACCAAATGCAATGTAATGTAATGTAATGTACAGTCTCATCTTCAATCTCAATTTTTTGCACTTGTTAACTTGTTTGCACTCATTTAGAAAAGTGGGAGGGGTGTTTATTTCAGAAGTCTGATGTCTCACCGTCCTCCTCATTAGCGGTAAACTCCTCATCCTCGTCCGGATCTTCCTCCACTGATGAGGAGCTGTCAGAGCCGTCCTCTGAAGCATTGGGCTGTGGGAGAAAGAGGGAGGAGGAGAGGAGAGGAAGAAGAAAGAGGAGAGAAGAGAGTAGAAAGATTGATGCATGAGAGGAAGACAGAACGGAGAAAGAAGCAAGGAAACAGTAAGAGGAAGAAAGGAGAAGACGGGAAGGAGAAAGGAAGGCAGAAATGAAAAAGAGGAGAGAGAGAAAAAGAAAAGGGGAAGGAGAAGAAAGTATGACGGAGGGAGGAAGAGGAAGGCAGGAATGAGACATTAGAGAAAGGAAGGCAGAATAGAGAAAGATGCAAAGGATACAAAGAATACAAAGAAGAAAAGAGAGGGGAAAAAACATGGACATGAAGTAGGTAGAGAGGAAGAGGAAGGAAGGAAGGAAGGATACATGGGTGAATATTTCACATCCTCTCATATCAAGTCAGACAAGGCAAGACGATGTGTGTGGATCCCTCAGCAGCCGCTCTAAAAATAGGGACGCGTCACATTGTGATGCTGATTCACGCCGAGTGAACACTTGAAGACTCGAGTATGACAACTGACTTTGCCAAAAGAAGCCATAGCCACAAGATGGCTGCTATTCATGCCATGGTGCTGACATCAGAGCCATTTCCTGGGAACTTGAACTCATTTTTTTGTGTATACAGTGTGGGTATATGTGTGTGGGTATATTTTTTGGGAAATCATTCAGCAGGTATGCTGGTTATGTCCAAGGCCTCAACAACTTCCTCTAAAAATCCTTGCCGGTTAAAACATTTTTAACACAAGTAAGAAGGCGAGTCAGGAGCATGTCAGATGTGAAAGACACACGTCGAGTGTTAACATTGAAACGTTAGTCTGGCACTGGTCTAAATAAAAGCACAAATTAATCTTCCAAATTTGAGATGCTCTGGTGATTCTCAGAACAAGAGTGTGGAGGATAAATGTATTTTTTTAGAGCATTTTTCATGGCTCTGCTAATATCAGGTCCCATAACTACCTACAGGAAATATGTCTGTACAAATAAAATGTCTCCGCATCTCATCTGGTGGGAAGCACATTAAATTGCTGCTGAGGCGAAGCACACCAAGTTGCTCATGTATGAAATATGAGAAATTGCTAAACAAATAAACTTCCTTAGCTTGCCTAAAATGGTAGCATAAATCCAATGCTTAGTCTCCTATGTTCCTTACGAAAGCTGGCGGGTCTAATTCGAGTTCAGAGCTGTGTGACCGTGGGTGCGTGCATGCGTGTGTAACTGTACCGGTGGCAGTGAGATGGTGTTGGGGAGTGTATGTATATGTTTTCGTGTGTGTGTGTGTGTGTGTGTGTGTGTGTGTGTGTGTGTGTGTGTGTGTGTGTGTGTGTGTGTGTCCATACCGGTGGCAGTGAAATGGTGCTGAGGAGCTGGTCAAGGGGCAGCATGCCCTCCTGTCTGAGGAGCTCGATCTCTCTCCTGCGCGTCTCTGCATCGTTCCCCTCCTGCCGCTCCTCTTTGTCAATAGTCTCCTCATCATCGTCCTCCTCCTCACATGGAGGCTCAAAGTCTTGGTCTGACGAGACAGGAGGTGGGGGTCCAGAGAGGAGCAATGGGACTTTAAAAAAGGGCTCCTTTCAAACAGGCATTTGGCTCAGATTAAGGTAGAAAGAGTACAAATAGATCAAATGTTTTTGAGGATAGCTCTCCTATTTCCATGCAGTTCAAAACAAGATTGAGCAGATTTAGACATGTCACCAAATATCTCCATGTTAACATCAGTGCCTACTAGCATTAAATGGCTATAACTGAGCATCACACCATTATCTCACTATCATTATCACTTTCAAATTCATAAGTCGTGCACTTGAAAGGAAAGCAAAGAGTTGCCAGGACACTCACCGTCCTCGTCCGCAGTGGGTTGCGTGGATCCCTTCGCAGCAGGGGAGGCGGGCGTTTCCGTGGTAGCGGCGGGCGTGGCGGCCAGCGATTGGCTGAGGAGGTCCGAGTAGCGCTCCGTCTGGCCCACGATGAAGTCCAGCTGCAGGTCCAGGGCCTTCTTCCTCTTCTCGTCCAGACGCGACTGCTGCTTGTACTGCACCACCTGGGGAACAGGGAGGGAGAGAGAGGATGATGAGGGGCGAGGTGAGGTAACTTTATTGATACCCGAAGGTAGATTTGTTTGCAGGTAAAAAAAAAAAAAAAGTAAAGGCTTATAACACCACACAATACAGTGACACAAGACAACAGACAGTAGACTAAACAAAACATTGACAGACAAAACAAAACAAAAAACAAACAAACAAACAGAATGCTCCTGGTTGGATAAGCAATAAGAAGATAAATAAATAAATAAATAAATAAATAAATAAATAAATAAATAAATAAATAAATAAATAAATAAATAAATAATAGAGGTGAGGGGAGCTGGATGTTGACGCTGAATGGTTACGCATCAAGTTATGAATTTCTGACTGATTCTTGTGATTTTACGCCAGCATTTTTTTTCATCCAAGTTTTATCATTCTTGTGAATTTTACAGCATTTTATCATTATTGATTTTATGACTTTGTAATTCCATGTTTTCCAAGTTCTCAGCCTAGCCTGGGAAATCCAATGCTGCTTTGCACAATCACTCCAACCAGAAAGACAGCATGGAAGCTCGTCCCAAAGCGCTGGCCTGAGGTATCCCAGAGCGGGCACAGGTGGAAGGCTGACGCGTATAAATCGAGAAAAGGAAGCTTGCCATTTGCTTGAATACAATCAACACCACTGGCAATGGGCTACGTATTCACCAAATGATAAGTGTAATGTCATGCAATGTCTTGTTACCTTCTCCACGTTGGTCCAGAAGGCGCGCACCTCCTTAGCGATGGAGGAGGCCACCCTGCGCAGCTTGGCCTGTTCCTCTCGCTTCGCACGCTCCTCCTTCTGACGGATCTCCTCGTGGTAGCGCATCACCATACGCACCACCTGCAATGCACATGGGTAGACATGGGTAAGCGGTTAGAGCGTCAAGACTTGAAGCCAAAAGGTTGCCAGTTTGACTCCCGACCCGGCGGGCTGATGGGGAGTAATTAACCAGTTCTCTACCTCATCCTGTTCTACAACTGAGGTACCCCGAGCATGGTACCGCCCCGCCACACTGCTCCCTTGGCATGCCGTTTGGGGCTGCCCCTTGCAAGGGTGAGGCATATATGCAATTCCGTTGTATGCAGTGGAGTGCTGTGTCACAAGGACTATGGGTGTTTCCCAGGTGGGCTTCCACATAGCACCAAATGGATAACTCAAATGACATTTCTTTAACATTTATAGTGCTCTACTGCCCACTAATGCAGACCTCTGTCGTAAAGACGATGCTCAACAATAATACTTTTATAAAAACTATTAAACTATTTTATTTGTAAGTCACAAATTCCTACACAGCATGTAGCTTAAAGTGCTTTGTCAGATTAAAAAAAAAAAACAACAAAAAAAAAAAAAACAGCAAAATCGATAAGAAAGATTGATTACGAGAAAGAGATTAAAAATGGTTTAATTGAATGGTTTAATTGAATTAAGAACTACAGCAAACAATATAAATTAACTGCCGTTTTCCCCATTTCATTTTGTTTTGCTTTCTCTGCAATTTGTTCCATACCATTGCTCATATCTTTGTTTAGTGCCCTTGGGTACTTGAAAACACATATACAGTGTATAGATGTCTGCTTATTATACTACAAAATGCATAGTGCATACACCATCTCGCAGAAGAGACCAGCTGCACAGCTGGAAACGTTTAACCTTCCACTGACTTCCAGTCACAGATATTATATATAATATGCTAGTACTACTAATATTGCTTCTGTTACTCATCATGAGGATACAAATATACACATAAAAAGGTTTTCAAATCAGCCAGTTATCATTGCAAGAGAGCTGTTAATAATGCACCATTTTTCACAGTGCTTTGGGAAACCAAATTAAGTGTTTGATATGAAACTTGAAATCCTTTTGAATTAAAAACAGCTTCAGTGATTCTCAGGCTCAGTTTAAAAGAAGGGCATAATAAGATGGTGTGGTAGTCCTACTGGTATTGACAGAGAGCTGAAATAAAAAAAAGATGTTCCATTCCTCTCAGACAGTGACAAGAGACATTGCGGTGAAGCACTTTCCGCTGACTCCAAATTACACATCGGCCCATAGACACTAAAACATGTCAGCCTGTCACCATGTCTGGCTGGGCCCACCCTAAGCCCAATCTGAGTCAGGCACAGTACTGGTTGTTCAATCCTTCGGGCTTTCACAACCCATCACATATGAAATGCGTGCATAAAAATGGTGTAGAGAAGAGGCATAGGAGGCATGGGACTCCATAAAATTATATAGGAGGGGGCTGCAGGGAACTGAACTTCATGGTTTAGGAGGGTTCGGCTCGAGGTTTACATTTCCAGGCAACACTCATCTTACCACCCTGTGCCTTTTACCACCACTGCAAATTGTGCAAATAGAGCAAGATAAATCAAACTCTGCCTATCCAATGCAAAGGAGAATGCTCAATTCAGTCTCCTAAGGGAGCGCTGTCCCCTACTTTTTTCTGTGGTGTTTGGTGGCGGTATAAGTGTGTAAAGGTTTCCATAATCACCTTTTTTACATGACTTTGTAATGTAAGTGTAGAGCGCATTTTGCCTTTTTTCTCACTGTATTTTGGTTACTATGTCGTGTAAGCATGCTTGTTGTCGCTTAATTGATTGATAGGGGTTGGGGAAAGTCAGGACTTTTAAATACCTACCCAGGAAGTAGAGGGCTAGCGCGCAACAGGTACCCTTCCTGTGGATCAAGCCGGCAAGTCAGACACAGTGTGCGGGGCCTTCTTGCTATGGATTACCTGGGCTTTTCCTTTGTGGATTATTGAACAAGGACAATTCACTGAAAACCTTTGGAATTACAGCAAGTTAAAGGACTGTCCCTGACGCCTGGAATCTGGTGAGATTGCATCCTTGTTTTCTAAGGAGTGACTACTCAGCAGCTGACTTAAGAACTGTTTCGAAACGCGGGGTTGCTTTGAATCGATTCTTGGACTACTTAAATTTCATTTTCACTTATCATTGGGACTGGGGAAGCGTAGGTTGGACATTTGGGATTCGCGGGGGTATGTTTGAGTGAATGTTTGTTTGTGTTGCGCTGACTCATGTGCTGCAGCTGTGCTTGAAACATCCTACAATACAGCGTGAACTGTGTGCTTGACTACTGCCTATGGTGTTGTTCTTTATTTTTCTTAATTTAATGTTTAATGTTAGTGAGGTTTGGAGGAGTGTTGCACTTGGCAATTACTTTGCGCTCTATCTAAAAAACAGTATAGCAGTTACCGTATTGTCAGTAATAGACCCACCCGTGAAAATATAGCGTTGTGACTTTCTCTGGCGTTGATTCTGTCAGGCGAATTGTTACAAGATGTGCGCTACCGCCATCTACAGTGCTAAGGGAACTCCATTTATTCTCAACCTGCAGTTTTACTCTATGAGATGAAACTTTCCAGTCAGTGTGTTTAAACTTGAGGCAGGAGTAGACAAATCAAACTTCTTCAAGTAGAGTAGGATAAGCCAAGCCCATACTTTCCATTTGGAATGGGAGCTTACCTTTCTTGCGACGCCCCTCTTCCACCGCCTCTCCTGGGCGAAGTCGGCGGCGAGCCACTGCATCTCCTCGCACAGGTAGTCCCAGTGGACCTTGGGCCGGATGGGCTCCGTCAGGCGGTTCAGGCGCTTCATCGACCAGTGGCCCTCGCGCTTCAGAGCCAGCGTGCGGTGCTCGATTTCAGCTTCCTGCAGGAAAGCAGCAAGACGCATGGAAACACAGATTATGAACAACTGAGCAAGAAACAAAACGCATAGAAGTATTGACAAAAAATGATATGTCAGCAGGGTGTGGATTTTCTAAAAATCAAAATAATATGTGTGTGTGTGTGTGTTGCGTTTGACTACCAGTATTTGTTTTGAGTTTTATTGTTTATTTGGTCAGAGATGGGCCCCGAACTTATGCGCAACTTTCAAGTGGGCCCCAAGTTGGAAAGGGTTGGTAACCCCTGCTGTAAATGATCTGTGGGAGACACTGGTTGATGAACGCATGAATACATGTCGCATGGCACATGTCTTTGTGAATGATGTGGCCATGGGCATACTTTGGCATGCAGCAAAGGAACCAGGAACAGGGATAATGTAAACACAAGAGTGGGGCCATGGTCTTGGGCCATGGTCTTGGTTCATGATTTCTTGGTTTGCATTCTTGCGTAGGTTACTATGGCAACAGAGCAGAACTGTTTAGTCTTGTCGATACAGGTTTTTGATCTGAACTGTTGAGGCCACTGCTCAGACAGTGAGCAGTGATCAAGGTTAAACTATAAAAACTGAGGAGAAAGAAAACCCTAAACATAAAACAAATTCCTGAAACAAGCGGAAAAAAACAACAAAGATGGTGAAAAGGATAGCAATTTTTCCTCCTTCATCCATCTCCATTCATCAGTAACCATTCAAAACAAAACACACTCACTGCATGGTAACAGAGTTCCATAGAGAAACAACAGCACACAGAGAAGCAAAAATATCTACTAACATGCTTGGCGAGCTCCGCCATGTCGGCGTGCTTGTGCGGCCCCCGAGTGGGTGTCTGGTCCGACGACGGACCCGATCCGTCCCCCGAGCCTCTGGAGTGGTGGGGGGGCGAGACGAACTTGCCGTGAGAGCCGCGCAGGGGCGAGGAGCGGTCCAGCTGGGTGGGCGTCCAGTGGTGGTCGCCCAGGATGGAGGGAGCCGGCGATGGGGAAGGGGAGGTGGAGGGCGTGGAGGCGGCCGTCAGCCGGCCGGAGATCCACTGCCGCACCTGGACCCCCAAAGAAGGTGGAGAAAAATCTTTAAATACATTACATTACATTACATTGCACTTGGCAGACGCTTCATAACCAAAGCGACTTACAATCGAGAACATAAATCATAGCCAACATCACTAGCAGACACAAAGTGCACAGGGAATATACAGAACAACAAGTGCAGATGCAAAGAAGGGTTATCTTATATATATAAAGATATCACTATAACTCATTTATTGTTACCATGTCTGATAACACATTTTTGCTTGACAGCTGAATATTTCAATAGGCCATGAACACAAAAGGTAACACCTGCTATGAAGGCTGTATTCATAAGAATCAATAAACACATTCATAAAAGAATATTGGTGTTTTCTTCAGCATTCATTCATGCTCATGACTGTACACTCTCCCTGATTTATAATAACATTCCATAATCCATACTCCATTAAGTGACAGTTCACTGGAGGATATAAAGCTTCACCTGCCTACAACTGCAGTCATGAGGATGCAAGGATAGCTAGTATGAATACCAAATTTCAAACATACAACCTTCATGAATGTGTTTACAAAGGCTCTTATGAAATACAAGCTTCTTAGAAAGTGCTACTGACAAATAGAACAAGCAGTGCAACTGCACACTGGAGGCAGTCTCACCGCAACCCAGTGACCCAGATCCTTGTGCAGTGGGATGAAGTGACAGGGCCACCGCCGCCACCAGTGGTCAAACCGTGCTTTGGAACCAAGTGCAATTGTAACCACACACGCACACACACACACACACACACACACACACACACACACACACACACACACACACACACACACACACACACACACACACACACACACACACACACACACACACACACACACACACACACACACACACACACACACACACACACACATTCTTCACACACTGAACTGTCAGTGTCAAGCCCAACCACTCTGTGGTTTCTGATGGGACTGAATAGTGGGCAGGAGACAGAATCACTTTGACCGCATTCTGATTTGGAATTAAGTTTAGGAGATGAGGTACTGCTACGGTGGTCACCTGTGAGAGGCACTCATACCACACTTGACATTAAAGGCTCAAGTATACTGCTTGTGGATGAGTGATAGAAGTGCAGTATGCGTGCAGGGTACTCTTAGCAGAGGTGAAAGACCTACGGTACTACCAAATATTTGCTCCCCAAGTAGAGGGGTTAATTAGCAGAATCACCTGCGTTTAGAACACAGACATTAAGGACTAAATTGGCACATAGTGATTGGCATATGGATTAAGAAGCTACAATCCAGTGCCACATATTCCAAATGACCTGGTTTTACCTGTGGGAAAAGCCAATGCAAGTCAATTGGTGGTGTCAGGAAAGAATAAACGAAAGACAAGGACCTGTAGACTAGTGTTGTTCTCGCTTAACATACCAAAGATGTGTTGTGTTGTCGGCTGTTCAAACAATATAGTCAAACAGCTGTGGCTGAAGCATGGACTGTGTTCATTTAGACTACTGATGTAGCATGTAAGTTAATGAGACATTCGGCTTGTTTTCCCCCAAAAAGGGGCGTAACGCACGTTCACGAGCAAAGTACCTAGAAGGCCGTTTATACGTATTGAAGGTAAAATCAGGTCATATGGAATATGTGGCACTGAATTGAAGCTTCTGACTCCACTGAATTGACGAAGCTTTCCTCTCTCAATCCATTTTATCCACCTCTTAAGCCCCATACACACTACATCTCCTAATCATCAGCATGCGAGTCAATGGTGTTTTAGTAGTAGCACACATCAGGGTGATGCAACCACAGTAGACCTGTTCAAAAAAACCTTTTTTTGTAATTTTGAAGCCAATTGCTGTGATTCCCATTCTCCAAGGTGTGAAATGGCCAGATATAAAATTATTTTGATTTTGGACCATGGGAAGACCTGCCTCAAGAGCCATAAAGTTTCAATGCTTATTTTAATCAAAAACGCCTGACATTTGGCCCCATTTTGCCTCATAACTTCACAACCATTTGTCATAGAGCATTGTGAGTGGTGTCACCTTAAAGCTGACAAAATTTCCTTTCAGATGATACCCAATATGTCAGTATCATGCACAGTTATAGTTGCCTTTAAAGCAGAAATGTGTTCAATTTAGGCGAATTTTGGTGGTTTCAGCTCAAACAATACACAACTGGACCCCAGAAAGGTTATTAATTCTTCAAAGTATAGTGCCAAATTGAGGTCTGAAAGAAAATATATTTCCTAACATTTCATTTATTGCCAGTGACATGTCCTGAACTGTCAGAACACAATATATAAAGTCGTGATCCCTTGCTTACTCTTCCTGTGCTGTCGGAACACAATATTGGCCTGATTTTGTTGGTTTGTCCACAAAGAAATTATCAGTCTGTAATTTCAATATTAGGTGTGTTCTAACATGGAAAGATAGAATATCAAAAAGCAAATCCAGAAAGTATCTTAAAAGAATATATATTTGGAATGTATTTCTATAACATTGAGGGAGATTAAGAGTTCTGGTTCCAGAGATCAGATGGGCACTTCCAATCAACTTGTCATCTGAATTCAAGACACCTGAAAATAGTCAGCTGACTTCTCCCGTTGATAGAAATGGTGAACGAATCAGACACAAAACTCTCCAAACATGGTAAAGAGCCAGGAGCTGTAAAAAGATGTTTGTGGTGTTAGATTGTGGACCTGAACATGGCTGGAATGGACAAGAACACAAGTAAGAGTGTTTCAGTAAACAGCATTAATAGCTGTGTCCTTAAGAAATATAAAAATACAAATATCAAAACACAGTCAAAATATCAGGCTTATACTAAGCATACAACATAAAGCCAGACTATTGTAGATTCATAATGCCCACACTTCATCAGTGGAATCATGTAATAGTTGTTGAAAAGACATACCATACTATTACCTTACTACTTACCAAAAGACTACACTACTATTACATTACACAGAGCCTATAGTGATACATTACGACTTGGTCATTGCCATTCTGGTAAAAGTAAATGTATGCTGTTGTCTTATGTCTTTTCTTATGTCCCAAAGGTGTGTGTGTGTGTGTGTGTGTGTGTGTGTGTGTGTGTGTGTGTGTGTGTGTGTGTGTGTGTGTGTGTGTGTGTGTGTGTGTGTGTGTGTGTGTGTGTGTGTGTCTAGTGGTGTAGTCTACTTTTTTGAAGTGGGTATACTGTATATTTTAGCATTTTTTGAAGTGGGTATACTGTATATATTTGTGCTATTCAAAACAATGGATCAATCAATTTTAAGTGGGTATACTGAAATCCCCGAAATTTAGAAGTGGGTATACTCCGTATACCCGCGTTCTACGTAGACTGCACACACACACACACAAACACACACACACACACACGCACGCACACACCTTAAACTTCAGTAGCCTATCATTTATAATAAGTGTGCTAAGTATACAAAGTGTGCAGACATTGAACTTTATTTTCATAGTGTCTGAACCTTTGTCCTGTACCTTCTCCTGGGAGAATTTGGTGTCTGATTCATTAACTGTTTCTATCAAATATCATCTATTTTCTGGTGTCTTGAATTCAGATGATGAGTTGTTTGGAAGTGCCCAACTGGTCTGTGGAACCAGAACTCTTATTGGTTAGCAGGGGATCAAATGCCTTTCTCCCTCAATGTAATAGAAATCAATTAATACTTTTTTAAGTTACTTTTTACTTTGCTTTTTGATATTCTATGTTTCCATGTTAGAATACACCTACTATTAAAATTACAGACTGATAATTTCTTTGTGGGCAAACAAAATCAGGCCAATATTGTGTTCCGACAGCACAGGAAGAGTAAGCAAGGGATCACGACTTTATATTTTGTGTTCTGACAGTTCAGGATGTGTCACTGGCAATAAATGAAATGTTAGGAAATATATTTTCTTTCAGACCTCAATTTGGCACTATACTTTGAAGAATTAATAACCTTTCTAGGGTCCAATTGTGTATTGTTTGAGCTGAACCACCAAAATTTGCCTAAATTTAACACATTTCTGCTTTAAAGGCAACTATAACTGTGCATGATACTGACATATTGGGTATCATCTGAAAGGAAATTTCAGCTTTAAGGTGACACCACTCACAATGCTCTATGACAAATGGTTGTGAAGTTATGAGGCAAAATGGGGCCAAATTTCAGGCGTTTTTGATTAAAATAAACATTGAAACTCTATGGCTCTTGAGGCAGGTCTTCCCATGGTCCAAAATCAAAATAATTTTATATCTGGCCATTTCACACCTTGGAGAATGGGAATCACAGCAATTGGCTTAAAAATTACAAAAAAAAAATTTTTTGAACAGGTCTAAACCACAGCTAAGGCCACTATTGCATGCATTCAATTAATTTTTGCTTTTGTTTTTAGTGGATTATCAAAGAAGCAAAGTCATTGCGGCATATTAATTACCAATTACAAATACATTTATCAGCATTAGCTGTGGTGTACCACCTGGTGTATGAGCCCGAAAAAACATCATTGACCCATATGCCAGAGCTCAGTACAGATGAGAGAGAACTGTGTTTCATTGCCTCGTGAAGCACTAAACTGAGGTTATAGCTCCTAACTACAATCATTTATCTGGCTTTGTGAAAAAGTCTCCATTCTGAATTTTCCCAACGCCCTCACCACGCACACACGCACACCAAATGGCCAGTACCTGGCTGTGGATTAAAAACCTTGGGAGGCAATTGTGATGCAAGGATGATGCACACTCGGAAACACTGTTCTCTCTCACCCTATCGCCACTGAAGTACAGAAGAGCCTTTAAAACACATAATTTCTTGTGAGTCCATTACGACCAGATGACAATAAAATGAAAAACGGGCAGACAGTAGGTAAGTTAAGTATCATTCATATGTCTGCCTGCTTAATTTTCTTTTTTCATTCATTCTTTCGTTTTGTTTTTTTATTTCAAAATTAGCAGGTGATTTTAAGCAAGGCATGTTGAATGCAAAATGCTGTCTCACTCTCATAGCAACTCTTACCTTGGACAACACTGACTGTCTGTCTTCCCTGCTCTGTCCATGCTGCAAAACACACAAGACTTACTGAGCTGACTGTGAGGCACTGAATGGAGAGAGAGACACAGAGAAAGGCCAGACCACCCCTGCACGGTGGCACAGGGGAACCTGTCAGGAAGCAGCAGTAGTAGTAGCACATCTACACAGAGGGATGATTACAGAACTCAACAAGCCAAATTTCACATAGCTGTAGAACACTAGATGCTGCATTCAGCCTTTTTGGCGCGGGCACGGTCATCTTGATCCAGTGTGTTAGGTTCTTCAGAGATGCCGCCACCTACAGGATAATGTGCGTATCGCCGATTGATGCCAGCAGTATGCCGGCTCATGATGGCAATGATCTGACTTGAGCCATTCCTTACGAAACAAAAGCGGTGGTCAACGTCGCATCTTGTGTTCTACATCTACACTGGGGCCATCTCAATGTCAAGTGTTCTAGCCTTGCTAGGAAGTGAAACTCCTGGTGATTGGATACTCCGCAGAGTTCACCAAAGAGTATCCAATCACTGGCCGTTTCACATCCTAGCAAGGCTAGAACACTGGGCATTGAGAAAGAAACAATGTTTTTCAGGCGGTACAGAATGCTGCCAGTGCCAGTTCTCGCACCCGTTACAATGTCTGGAAACTGAAGTGCCAACCAGGAAACGACCCGCATGCATTCATACCACGTTGCTCATTCTTTCATATGCGACCCGGATAAACCTGCTGGTGTCTACGATGTGTAATAGTTTGCTTGGGAAACATTTATGCTCTCAAAAGTCATTTTCTTCCCGTGAGTTAGTTTGAGAGAAGATGCGGGAACCAGCACAGTTCTTTCGTCGGCCTGAAATCGCTACCAGATGCTTAGTGATAAACAAGTCATCATTAGGCCTTTATTTTACAATGAGGCATTGGTTTACATTCTGTAGATCTATCTAATCTACATGAGCACATCTGACACCTTACCACTGATGTTCCAAAAACAGCCACACACTGGTAGTGTGCACATCTATAAATGCAGGCATTAGAGGGCTCACAGATACTTAGTAATGGCAATAAATCAGAGTTTTTGTGTTTTCACAGTCAGGCGTTGTTTACCTTGTGTAGATCTAATTTACATAACACATCTCACACCCACGCCTGACTGCTGTTCCATCCAAGCAAAAAAGAAAGCAAAACAAAACAAAAAAAAGAAGAGTGCACACTTGCAGCACATCTTTCAGGAGACAATAGGAGGGTGCTACATCTAGGCATCTCTCTCCTGTACTGGCTGTTTATCAATTAATTATGTACGAATCAAAAGGAAATATGTAAGAAATCACATTTTTACAAATGACGGGATTAGAGAACTCGCAAATGCATAGTGATAGACGATCACTATCAGGGCTTTGCTTTCACGGTGAGGCATTTCTTTAGACATTCTGATCATCTATCTAATTTACGCATCAGCGCATCTGACACCCATGACAAACAGCTGTCCCATTCCTCGCAGTATCCGGCACACTGGCAGCGCATCTCTCAGGGCACAGTGAGAGGTACATCTCCAGGTATCCATCTAATACCTGCTTGCCAGTTCCTGTCTCATTATACACAAATCAAATGCAAAATGTCTGAAGAACACTTGGGGGAAACACAATCCTTGTTCAGTGTAAAGACTTGAGGGCGTTTCCCCATTTTGCAGGAACGCTGTCGCCCGTACTCTGGCTTCCATGACTGGGGGAAATACAAGCTCCGCCGTCTACTGTACACAGC
Source organism: Engraulis encrasicolus (assembly GCF_034702125.1). Classification (NCBI taxonomy): domain Eukaryota; kingdom Metazoa; phylum Chordata; class Actinopteri; order Clupeiformes; family Engraulidae; genus Engraulis; species Engraulis encrasicolus. Next base: position 8,900,678 of record NC_085873.1, read on the forward strand.
TGAGTAATTGAGTGAGATTTCTTCTGCAGGGCCAGAATTGTCTCCCTGTCACTCACAGACTCATCAATTATGGTCTGCCCTGTAAGCAACTCCCCACCCACACACCCCTCTCCCTAGGTCTACAATGGGGCAAGCGGAAGCTGTTCAGACAGACTAGTCTACGGCCAGTCATCCGTCAGAGTGCACCGTGTGATCTACCATTCTCTGCCTTCTCACGCCAAGCCATCATACAACCAACCGGCTGTGAAGTCACAGGCATCAATAAGCATGTTGAACAGCTAATGTGACTGTTATGAATGGGAAGATGATACAAGATAATCCGTGTGCTACCTTCAATTCATCACCAAGGTGCTAGCAAGCGAAGCAAACGACAAACAAACCGGACAGCAAGACAAAGGCTGCAAAACTCCAATTCAACAGTAAGCTTTTGACATCATATTTCAGACACCGTGCTACGGGACTATTAGGAAGCAAAACAGCAACAGCAGGAGAACCGCTACGAAATAAATCTGACACAATGGCTGTTCACACAGCCTAAACTCCCCATAAAGCCTGTGCTGTGGATGCCTATAAATGAACGCTATGACCTGGATGAATGAGAATCTTCAAAGACATGTGCTGTGGATCTATTTGCGCATACATGTGTGATGAGGGTGAATGTGGGACGCACCTTTCTCTGGGGCAGCGTAGGTGTAGTAATACTAGTGTCCACATGGCTTTCCATGGAAATGTCCGCCTCTCCATCTTCGTCAACATCAGCATCAGCATCAGCATCATCAGCATCAGCGTCCCCATCTCCATCTCCATCACTACTCCCTCCGTCGTCATCATCATCATCCCCACCTTCAGTGGTGTCCAGCCTGCTCGGGGTGGCGTGGGACAGGGGAAGGGGTCCGTCCCCTTGCCCCATCTCGTCACCGGGTCGCTTCAGGCCTCCGGCTTCCCTCTTGGCTCCAATGGCGCCGCACACCTCGCTCCACCCCCCCACCAAGGGCCGCCGAGCCCCTGCCCGCGGGGTGGCACTCTCCAGGCCATCGGTGGTGGGGCTGGACGGTGGGGATTCAGTTCCATCCAGCGTGGTGTGTAATGCACTAGGCAGTGTCTCATCCTCATCAGTGAACGTAAGTCTACCAGGTACTGAAACAGGCTGGGAGACTATGCTCGTGCGGGTTTCAGTCGACTCGGCAGCAGCAGTAACAGAAACGGCAGCTGGTGTGCTGGGAGAAAGGCACTCAAAGGAGGAGGAAGAGGCACCGGTAGCTGGGCTGCTGATGCTTGTCTGGGCCGTCGACATAGACATAGGGCTAGGCCTCTTCGCCACCCCAGCCAGGAGGTCTGGAGGGGACTTGAGCAGTGGCGTCTCCCCACGTTTCAGGATGAGGAGCTTGGGGTTGATCGCACCGGCACCGGCCCCAGGCGTGGATGGCGGCTCCTGACTGGGTGACGCCTCCGTGTTGTCACACACCCCCTGCACCCCAACATCGAGTGCAGCCGTGGAGGTCAGCCCCGAGGAGGCGTCGACGTACGATACGGCGCCAACGGTATCAAGCTCCGGTTTTAGCGTGGCGCAATGGGCGCTGGCAGTGGACTGGGTGTCTGCGTCAAGGTCACCAACAGCTCCTGAGTGGGATAAGGAATGGGGAGAGATTAACATTTTTTCATGTATTTTATACTTAACCAGAACTTTTAACTCACTTTATTTTTCAATGCATGAAATATTTTAAGCAGAAATTATGAGATATATTTTGAATTAGGACCCCAGGAAGACTAGCAAACTGCTATGACACAAGCTATTAAGGATAATTTAACAATAACATAAAAAATAAATAAATAAAAAGGAAAAATGAATCTAAAACTATAAGTGCATATGCAAAATGTAATGATATGCAAAAAAAAAAAAAGTCTGTTCCCAGGGTTGTAAGAATGCCTGTGGCAGCGGGCCACTATAGACTTCACCTTTACAAACAGTATTGTAAACAGTGATGGGCAAAATGGATTCATTAGTTACAATCCAGTACCAAATTCCAAATGACTTGGTTTTACCTGTCCATCACCAATTCAATCGGACAGGTAAGACAAGGTCATTTGGAACGTGCGTCACTAGAATTTAACTACCGGTAATGAATTGGTTTTGCCCATCACTGACTGTAAACACATTATGACTGAGTAAAATAAAAACTATACATTAGGTCTGCACGATATTTAAAAAAAAATACTCGATAACAGCATGCAATACATGCAGCCCAAAGATACATATATGTAAAAAGGTGAGCAACAGCACCTGTCCCCAAGTCCTCCTCGGTCAACAGGGCCATTGAGGAGGTGCCCCCCAGGGCAGCCTCCTCCTCCTCCTCCTCCTGCGTCGTCACCTGCAGCCCCTCAGGCAGGTGCAGCTGGTGCACGTGGCTGAGGATGGCAGCGGCCTCTGACGGGTACGTCACCACCGTGCACTCTGACACCTCGATGGTCTGCGTCTCCAAGCAGTGGTGATGGTGAGCCTCGTCTGTTACCGTGGTGACGTCCATCAGCTGCTGCGCTTCGGCTTCGCTGCACTCCATCACCTGAAATCAAGATAGATGTCAGCCCAAGCCAGATCTTAGTTGTCAATTGTTTTTTATATATAGCTTTTCTCGCTTTTATTGAACGGCTTGAGAACAGACTGTAAATAAATCGGAAAGATAGACAGGGGAGGATCAGCGGACAACCTCGGGACAGAATCAAACTGAGGTCTCCGGTGTAACAGTCAGTGCCCTAGCCATTTGTGTCACAGCAGGGCGCTTGTTATCAATTATATCACCTGCACTGACAAGTCATACAAAGGAAAATTAAGTTATTAGAAATGAGTTATCATGGTCTCATGTGTAGACAGAGACAGGACAAACAAGTAAGTGTAAGAGAGAACAACAAGACAACATAAGCTATAAAAAGTATTTTTTTTATAATGACCAATCCCAAGTGTAATCAGTGTAAATTAGTGACAGCAATACTTTTGGAATTGAAGTGCCTTTCTGAACACTCAAGGTCACTGTACAACAAAACAGCAACAAAACAGAAACTATTAAAGAAAGGTGAGACATGGAAATGTTAAAAGGAGAACTCCTGCCAATTTCAACATGCAGTTGTTTTGCTCATTGTCAATTCCTGATGACATGGCATTTTTTTGTTCCGCTGTCCCAGAGATCCTGGCCATTCAAGTCTGTTAAACTTTTTTGTTCTTTTTAAATGTAAAAGGTTTTACATGGAAATGTAAAAGGTCGACTCGACTCACCTGTCCGTCGTCTCCGACCAACCAGGTGGTGCCCTCCTCCACCACCTCCTGCTCCAGGATCTCCACAGGTAAGGAGGCCAGGTCCGACACCAGGTCCGTCTGCAGGAAACACACCTGGCCCAGGTCTCGCAGCACGTGCGTGTGGATCTCAGTAGTCTGGGTCTCCATGATACTGCCGTGACCTCCCTGGTCCTCTTCCTCCCCTTCCTCCTCCTCAGCGACGGAGGCATTTGTGCAGGACACCTCCATCTCGGAGAAGGCGTCGTGGTGGTCTCCAGACGGCACCGACACGGAGAGGTGTTGGGTTATGAGTTCCCTGTCGATCTGAGACGTGGAGAGCAGCTGGCTGGGCTGTTGCAGGACCTCCACCAGGCTCTCGCACTCGGCCACGGAGGCCTCGGAGTTCACGATTGAAATGCTATTCGCCTGCGGTTGGTGGTCAGCGCCGGGCAACGTCAACTGCACTTGGCTGACGGTCATCAAGCCGTCGTTCAAAATCACCTCCCCGGAGTCGGTGACAACGGCCTGGATCGTGTCTCCTGTATCCGTCACGGCCAGGATAGTCTCAGTGCAACTTGTCGTTCCGTCATAGTCACTGTGACCCACCAGAACCTTGGAATTCCCAGATCCGTCCTGCTGGCAGAGCGGGACGTTCTGCTGGAGAACCTGTCCAACCACGTCCACGGCTAAGCTTATGTTCGCCTCTCCGGTGGTCACGACGTTAGTAGGGCTCTTTAGGGTACTCGCCGCCGTGCCCAGGAGCTCGGAGCTCATCTCATGCTGGTTGAGCTCAGATGGCAAGGCAGCCACAGTGCTGGTGGCGGTGGCCTCAGTGGTCATTGTCTTAAGCGTATGGGTTGAGAAATGGTGGTGGGGCGGCGCCACAGAGGTTTGGAGAGGGGGGAGGTCGACGTCGAGGGCGACCAGTGACGTAACGGTCTTCTGTACCGTCGTCGAGCCGGTACAAACGAGGCTCTTGAGCGTCCCGTCCTCTTTGGCCCGAGAGCTGTTGTGCTGCTGCTGGGAAAGCGGGACGCCGGGGCTTCCTCTGTACTGCAGGTACCCGTCTGTCTCGTCTCCGTCCACATCGCTGTGGGCGCTCTTTCCATTTCCTCGCGCCGTGGGTGGTGGCACAATGGGCTGGGGGACGGTGGTCTTGAGACCTCCAAACCCCCCCTCTCCAACTCTCCTAATTCCATCCCCGTGTTGTGTGAGCGCTGAGGGTTCAGTCTGTAGCTGTTGTTGTTGTTGTTTATAGTCACCTCCTTCAGTGTCGGTGACAGTCGACACAGCCTGACCGTCACAGAGCCTTGTGTCGAGTATACTGGCGCCAGTCGCCTGCGAGAGGAGGCTGGCCTGAGTCGCCTGGCCGAGGTTGACCACCTGAGGTGGCTCCATCTCACCAGCTGTCTCCCGGCCGCTACGCTCAGTAACGCCAGCCGACAAGCTCTGTCCGTATTCCGATTTGGTGGTAGTGCTAGTAGTAGTCTTTGAGAGTGTTGAAGGTTCCTTGGGGTCACTGTGGACCGCGGTGGCGGTACCAGTTCCCTGGTCCTCTGCCCGGTTTGCGTTTGACCCGTAATTCCAACCGTGCACTTCGACAGAGACCGAGGCAGATCCGGCAGCGGTCTGAGATAAAATCCGTCCGTCGGCGGTGGAGCTGTCGGAGTTTCCTGTGTGGTTGGTGTTGGCCTGGTGAGAGGCTGCGGCTGTTGTGGCCAGTCCTGCTGCCGCTGCTGCTGCTGTCGATGAGGCAGCTTCGGCGTCCAGCACCGAGACGGACGCTTCAGCACTGGGCAGTGGGCGGTGGCGAGTAGTGTTGTTGACGGTGAGCTGGTGCTGTTGGGGGGTGGTGGTGGTGGTGGCGTGCCGGAACTGGGGAGCGGGGGCACTGGAGGAGGCGGAGGCTGTGGTGCTGTGTGCTGGTTCCTGTCTGGACTGAGAGGGCGGGGCAGCGGTGGAGGAAGTGACGTCGGCGACTGTGACCAATGGGGACGGCGGTTGGAGGGGAGGAGCAGCAGCGGCGACCGGCTGCAGGGCATGCTGGGAGGGCCGGGCCACATTCTGGGCGGCGGCGGCGGCCGCAGGGGGGACGCCACCACCCGGCACTGCCACAGCCGGAGGGGTGCGCTGCTGCACCGCCTCCTCCCCGGCGCGTGAGCCCTCTGGACCTCTCCCGCTGCACGCCGACCCTGTGGCACACACACAGACACACACAGAAAACAGGTGAGTTTCACATACAACCTCCGACTCCAGCATTAAGAGACATATACACACAGTCATGCCCAGCTCTGCCAGAGGGTTTTTGGGGTTGTTCTCTCCTCCGGCCCGCAGGTAAAGCTGTGTCTGACAGGACGTGGACAGCTGAGGGCTGCCGATTGGTTGGCCTATAAAAGGTCTGTCATCAGCATGTTCTCACTCTTTCTCTCCTTCTCACATCCTTGGGGCTCACTCATCGAGCAGACTGTATGATCAGGGCCGACGGCAGCCTGGATTGCACCACACCAGTTTGACAACACTCCCTTACTGATATACTCATTGGTTACTTCACTGTACTGACATGCCATGCATTGTAAATAAATACTCTTTTGTTTGAAAATGTACAAATCTGTGTTGTCTCCCTTAATGCCACGGTGGTTGTCAGAGACACGTACAAGGACAATAGCCAAGTTTCACATAGATATACAACCGCCAACTCCAGTGTCTAACTCTAGTGTCATTACATAGCTACTATATTCAGTGAACCTCTTCCGCTGCACTGCACTCCTGTGACATACACAGACATATCAACAGGAAGAGACAGGGAATACAGACATCAGTTTCATCAGCTAGCCAACTATTCAATGACAATAAATGACCTCTGGACCTCTGCTGCTATACACAACCACTGTGGCACACACAGACACACCAGGGCACAAATAGATTAGTTTAGTCGCATAGCCAACTGTTCAATGACAATAAATGCCCTATGGACCTCTCCTGCTGTGCACACCCGTCCGTCCGTCTGACACACACACACACACACACACACACACACACACACACACACACACACACACACACACACACACACACACACACACACACACACACACACACACACACACACACGGAAACGAGGGTACAGAGATTAGTAGTTTCATCACAAAGCCAACTGTTCAACGGATCTCACACAACGCCCATGTGGCATAGGTGTACGCAGATGCAGCCAAGATCACCCCGCACTGTTAGCTCTCACTGGGCTCGAACCGGTGACCTCACATCAAACCTACGTCATGCTAGGCGCCCGGGGTATCAAACATAAGTGCGCAGGGTCCAGATTCGGCCCCCCAGATGGTTTAATGCAGGCCCAGAAAAAACTAAGAATATGCAAAAACAGAATAAAACTGTTCATCTCTAGCCCATTCCAAACGTGTTGCAGGTGTCAGGAGACAGTATCATCATGATGCGTTCTTTCAAAGCTCTATTCCCCTTCAGACCAGAAAAAAACCACATGATATGATGTGATAGTGCTTCCAAGCTTCATGTCATCTTCATCATTGTTTTGAACATGTTTTTAAAAGATAAGCTATAATTTCTTATTCATATTTTTATGGTACAAGGTTTGCAAACCACAACCACCCTTACCAGCAAGTAAGCTAAAGGCCAGGCCAGCAAACCTGTATAAGGGCTTCAATCCCAATTCATGCTTGGGGTGCCTAGGCTCTGTGCGTTGACATGCACCTCAAAATTATGCGCTAACCCCATGTGAATGCCACCAACTCCGCTACTTCCTTGCTCTCGTGGCAACACAGTGGCGGTAGTTTGTGAGAGCAAAAGGCATGTCAATATTCTGTTAAATATGATAGCAATGCTTTGTAGTGTGTTGAAATAAATTAAGCTACAATGGCTGTCTAAGTTAGTGTTTGCTAAATCAAGCTATACATGGTATAGATGAGCAGTGTCTAAAGTCATGCATCTCAAGAAAGTCTCTGAAATGTAGCAGACCCAGGACTAATAGATCTGTAGTAACACACTGCAGCAACGGATATGTGTGTGTGAGAGAGAGAGAGAGAGAGAGAGAGAGAGAGAGAGAGAGAGAGAGAGAGAGAGAGAGAGAGAGAGAGAGAGAGAGAGAGAGAGAGAGAGAGAGAGAGAGAGAGAGTGTGTGTGTGTGTGTGTGTGTGTACCCGCTTACCTGTTTGTGGTGTAGGACCAGTCTCTTCTACACTTTCCACTTCCAGGATGCTGCGATCAAATACACCTTAACATCTGTGGACACACAACACAATCATCAAGATTGGCATGCAGGTTGAACGTGGTTATCGGCTTGAATGAACAGAACTCTTGAATGATAATTATCAAAAGCACGTTATTCCATTGCTAAAACCTTCCACACCACAGACGCTCCACGGTGCAGCTTGGTTGGTTATAGGATAGGGGCATTTACTTCCTTGTATGGAGACGCACGTGCTCAAGCACACCGGCGGCTCCACATACAAAAGGCTGCTGGAAAGACTGCTAAATTGCAGCGACTACCAAATGCACTAAATGCATACAGGGTCACTGCAAAACAAAATGTTTTTATATTTAGTCGCTATGTAATCCGTTAGATACTGGGAGACATGACGAGAACTGTATTTATTATTCCAATACAATTCAGACAGTAACGCGTAATGGTACGCGTAATGGTAATCAAACTTGTCCCTTTTGCAAGTACCAGTGTCTACTTCAGGTTAACCATTATGCAGGCAACTTTTGTGTAACCACAATTTGGACTGTGCACACAGTAAAGCACTCACGTTTCATCAAAACTAGTAAGAGTCAAATCATAACAACAACTTAGCAACTGGACACTTCATTGAAACTAGAACTATTCACCATCAGATAAAAGTCCACTACGTTACATAGATCGGAAAATCGATGACAAACCTGGGCAACTGGGAGCTTAAATTACAGAATGACAGGTGAGATATCGCACAAGCCAACACAGTTCACACTGCGCGCTTTTACACTCGAGGCCCTTCGTTGGTTCCTGGTTTCATTCAGACGCGGCTTTCAGTTTCTGGCGTTTAACAATACACTGCGGTAATGTCTCCAATTAATGTAATATTCATTATCGTCGCATCCTCCTTTTGCTCTGCAATATTGTATAATGCAATGGGTAAATTGTCATTCACAGAAGTATGCAGCCAATGCCAATGACTACGAAAATAACACTGCTTTAACTTCACTGCTGAACTGTTGATTTAACGCTGGTTAGCTAAATGCAGCTAGCTTGCTGGGTCTGGATGCGAGACCGTTTCGTTTCAGTCTCGACTAGCCAGCAGAGCTCAGAATCTTGCATGCTCGTGCCCGCGCCCCCTCCCTCATAAGTTATGTAATGCGCAGCACAGGCCGGTCTTTGCCACACGACTAATATTGCTTTTGACACAGAAATAATGCATCTAAAGTATGGGGTTATAAACCCCGCTTTCCACGGATTCCATTCCAGTGTGTGCCATGGTCGTGACGTCATTACGCGGGGTCAAACATGACACACAACAATAGTTGCCAGATCATGCATTTTTTTTTCTTTTACAAGTGTGCTACACATTTCAGAATACTCGTCACCACAACAATTGTGTAGGTATATTTCACAGATATTGTGAGAGGACTTCCCAATTCTTCAAGGGTACTCTTAAGGGGGTTTTTCTGGTCTCTCTTCAATCTCCTCCTCAGCCAGAAACAGCTAACATTTAGCTAACTTGCCTGCCGTTAGCTGAACTGACCAACACATCTGATTAGCTACAAAAAGCTGGGGTAGCTGGCTACTTAGGTTAATTACTGTTGGCCAGTGTTATTTAAACTTTTAAAGTGCCCCATACGTTTGGGAATGTCCCATGTAATGTTACGGGTAATGCAACTCACAGTAAGAGCTGAAAAGAAGATTTCCTTTCACAACTTCATTAACAAGGTGAGCAAAATAGCAGTTTGCTAATATTACCAAGGCTGCACATTCGCTTCAGTTGTGGTAGTTTATCAAACTACAACATTCCTCAGTCTCGCCACTACACCTAAACGATACCATTCGCGCTGCTTTCTGACAAACACACAGAAGAACTTTGAACGCTCTGTGTGAGTTTTTGTGTTCAGTACATGGTGTGACTGCTTAAAAGATCCTACTTATCCCGCCATGGCCAACCCCCCTTATGACCCCCCCACCACTTCCTCCTTGGCCCCCCCTCGCCTCCGCCATCTTAAATTCCCACCTACCTGAAAATTCGAGGCAGTTTTCTTTTACTAAATTCTTATTGAAGGAGTCGCCATCCGTTTCTAATCGACCTCAATCCGTGATGTGGCACTTCCAAACTGTCTCCCGGTACCCAACGAGGTACTGGCAGATTCGTGGGATCACGAAAAAATCCGGGCCGAAAGAGACTGGGTTCGGATCGCCGAATCTAGCGGTTGCGGGGAGGAGACTTTCGACGCAGCGAAATGGTGGAGCGAGCGAGCCACTGCTGACAAAGTGCAGTGGAGCCAAATCTCGCGAGAGAACACAATGCGCTCTCAGTATGATTGAAACGATCTGGGAAATATGAATGAAATGTTGATTTAGTCTGGTAATATTGTACTTGTAGATTCTGCAAGAATTTGACAAATAAATGCCAAACTCCAAGTAAAACGTTGTGTTTACTACGTGTGAATAGGTGTATACGTGGTAGTATATTCAGGCTCTATAATAAAGTTTCTACCATCACTTATGTGTATTCAGCAAGAATTACTGTAATCTGGTCATGTAATGTTGGTATGTATTTACCTGGGGTGTGTGTTTGTGCATTTTATATATATATATATATATATATATATATATATATATATATATATATATATATATATATATATATATATAAAAATATGACCTTCAATTGTGGTCATACATTCAAAAACCTGACAGGGATGGTAGTAACCGTAAATCCAACACTGAATAGTATGTTTTAGCTGTAGCCAGCTATTGAATCATCAGCAAAATGAAGATGCTGAATCTGGTTTCTCCCATAGAGCTAGACTATTTGTTCACAGTAGTATTGCACAGAATATACACATTTTAAGTTCAGGGCTAAGTATCTTAAGACTGAACACACAACTCTTTCTTTCTATTCTATTTCTTTCTATTCTTTTGTGCCACATGGGCAACACAAGAAAACATGCATTTACAAAAACCTCAGCAAAAAAAAGAACCACCATGCCAGTAAATAACCAACAATTCATTTAATAATTAATCTTTGTGGTTTTCTTTTCAAGGGGAACATAGTTTAAAAGGTATAAAATTGTTTTATTCAAATATTTCACCCCGAATGTCCAGTTTCTCCATGTCAGGGAGTCCCTTCAGTCCTGTTGTTATGCAGGTGCAAGGCCTGCATTCCTTTTTTGTTTTTTTTTCTTCTGTTAACTTTTGACTTGTCCACACAATGTCCCATGCATCCATTCATCACAAGAGGCATTTTATCATCATCACAGTTGCCTTTGGGCTTTCCATGTCCCTGTCATGACTGAAACATATAAACAGACAGACGATATACATACATACATACATACGTACACGCACGCGCAGACAGACATACATACATACGCACACACACGCACACAGTTTAGACCTACTGTCTCAAGTATAAATATTAAGCAGAGTCCTCAGTGACAAAAAGAAGCCAGACATGGTGACTTGTTTTTTGTTTCAGTCCATAGCCGGTTACATCCAAAAAGAAAAAGAAAATGGACACAGAGCGCTCTGGGTGCTTTGCTGGAACAGGGACGTCTCTAAAACGCATGACTAACATGGGAGTGCATTTTACCATTAATACCTGAAACAATGACAATATAACATAAAAACAGTGAATATATTTATTATAGAAGGTAATTAATGTTAACAATAACAATTAAAAGGCAATATTACTATACTACTATATTCTTGTTCAGCTCTCACACTTAGGGGAGCTTGGATAGAGGAAGATGGGGAGACAGCTTGTTTTTCTTGGGGGAAATAAAACAATTATTACCCACAAAAAGATATACAGTTCATATTACCACTGAGTCTTCAGGATTAAAACAAAATAACATTTTGATGTTACAGATGTGACTGATGAGGTGAAGGGGGAACAAATTAAAAGGCGTGTTTGCTGCATTTTCTGTTTCTATTTTTTATACATACAAAAATGTTGTTGAGCCATAAGGAAAAAAAATCCAAGTAACAGCAGGTATTTCCCTAATCTCACCGCCAAGTTAATAGACAATTTTTAAAATTTGCACTTCAAATACACCCACTCATCACGTACCGGAAGATGTTTTTTTTCTGTGTGTGTGTGTGTGCGTGTGTGTGTCTGCGTGTATACAGGTCCATTTCCTACAATAATTCAAACTCCCCAAAAAACAAGGACATCTTTCGGTGTCTCTCGCCATCACGGTCTCTTTCTTTCCATTAAATTACAGATTAATGGAGAGATGATACTCTGACTGTGACAACCACAGGCCCTTTTCTTTAGAACAGTAATGAACCGTGAGCACATTGTATCATCAGAGTACCTTTCTTTAAAAATTGCACTGATCGAAGGGAAACCACAGTGAATGCATGAGTGGCCTCGGTAAGGCCCTCTTCTCTTGTCCACAGCTCTCGACCCTCCCAAAAGAGGCCGAGGCATGTTTTCCTGCACAGACTTTTTTTTTTAAATGTCCCTTCCCCCCTTTTGACAGGGAGTAGCTTAAAATAACAAACAAAAATAAAACAAAACAAAAATAATAATAATAGTTTCAGCACAGGACAGAGAAGAACAAAAAAAAACCCCAAATAATTAAAAAAATGATTTCTTCCCTTGATCTCCTGCTCCAGGCTTTTTTTCTTTCTTTCGTTCCTTCTCTTCCCCCTCCCTGTACTATCTGGACTCTGCGTCTTTGTGGGCGCTGAAGAGTGCCAGTTCAGCCACGGGGCCCAGCCTGGTGGGCCTCGGGGGCGTGGATGAGCGGCTGCTCACAGAGGGTATGAGTGGGGGCGGGGCCCCAACCAGCCCGCCGGGTCCCTTGGTCAGGATGCCATTGGACAGGTGCGTCTGCGGGTGTCCCAGGGCGCCCAGGCGCGAGTACAGCCCCAGGTGGTGCGGAGAGGTGGAGGCCCCGGCAGCTGCGGCCGCGGCAGCAGCGGCGTGAAGGTGCGGGTGTCCGGCGAGCAATCCGGCGTGGAGCTGCTCCAGGTGAGCAGCGGCGGCTGCCCCGGACAGGTGCGAGGCGCCGGGCAGGTGATGGTTGGCAAGGTGGGGGTGGTGCGGTGGGTGCATGCCGTAGTACCGCGCCCGTTCAAAGTCCTCGCGCAGGATCTGCGCCCGCTGTTCCTCGTCCAGCAAGCCCCCACCAGGACCACCAACGCCATGGTGTGGCGGCCGCTCGAAGTGGTGCGCCATCAGTCCAAATTCTGGCCGGCCCACTGCGGACGCCACAGAGGTCGGTGGAGTCGACACGCGGGGCTGGTGGTGTGGGTTGGCAGCCGCAGCCACTGCTGCCGCCGCCACTGCGCGCTCGGCTTCTAGAATCCGCTGCGCCTGCTGGTGCTGCAGCAGACGCGACAAGTGCGGGTCCGAGCGCAGAGCCAGGTGCGGGTCGGCCCGCAGAGCCAGCTCCCTCTGCCTCTGCTGCTGCTGCTGCTGGGCAGCGGCCAGCTCCCTCCACTGGTCCCAGGAGGCGTAAGGGTGCTGAGCCTGAGAGGGGCCCTGGTGTGCAGCCAGGTGCGGGTGGGCGGCCAAGAAGCGCTCGTTGGACGCCGCCGCCGCCGCGTTACCGAAGTACACCTCCAGGGCACGCGAACGGTCGAGAAGCGAAGCGTGCGGGTGCGGGGTCATGGGCGGCAGGGGCACCCCGCTGGGCGTGGGCGTGATGGACAGGCCCGAGGAGGGCGTGCCGGGGAGGTGCGGGTGGCGACTGCTGGGTCTCTCGTAGCCGTGTTGAGGCAGCGGCTCCTCCTTGCGCTCCTCTTTGACCTTCAGGAGCCCCGTGGGCAAGGTCGGGTGCTGAGGCGCGGAGGAGGGCGGTTGCTGCTGCTGCTGCTGCTGCTGCTGCTGCTGTTGCTGCTGCTGCGGCTTGTGGTGGTTGACGGGCGTGGTGCGGTCCATTTTCGTTTTCTGATGGGAGGTGACTGTGGAGGAGGAGGTGGATGAGGCCGAGGAGACCGGGCCCACACTGTCCCGGTGCGAGGAGTGGTGCAGATCAGGAGGGCCAACACCTCCGGGGCCTCCCACGGCGTGAGGCAGCTGTGGAGGCGCGTGGCGGGGGAAGAGGTCCAGCGGGGAGGGCGCCAGGGAGGTGGAGGGGGGCGGCGGGGTGGTGAGGACGGATGACGATGAGGAGCGAGGTCTGTCGGGGGCCGAGGACGCCGACCCTGCCGCTGCGCTGGCCATGGGAGGTCTCGAGGAGGAGGAGGAGGAAGAGGAGGGAAGCATGGAGTGCGGAGGTCGCTTAATGTCCATTTCTCGCTCCCTCTCGCGTTCCCGTTCTCGTTCGCGCTCACGGTCCCTAAGGGGCCCGTCGGAGGGGCCCCCGGCGCTGCTGTTTAGCGAGGCCCCCAGGCCGTTCATGTGGGAGACGGGGGTACCACTGCGGTGCTGTTGCTTGATGTTGATGGGCGGGGCTCCCGGCGACATCCTCATGGGCTGACGGCCATACAGCATGTTGTCCCTGGGCGCAGAGAGGAAACCAGAAGAATTAGAGAAATATTAGAGTTTTGTTTTGTCTGCATAGCACATGTCGCAAACTAAACTGACGACCTTAAGCACATTGTCCTTGAGAACGGAGAGGAGACCGGAAAACTGGTTGAGATTAACTGTTTTCGTTTTATTTACACAGCCCATTTTGCAAACTCACGATTCCCTGGCAAGCCAAACATTCTTTGAAGAAGAGATGGGAGAGCAAATGAGGAAGACCGAGAGGTCGAAACGTCATTGCCATTGAATTAATTAATAAAAAGAAGAAAAAAAAACAAAGGAGTGTGCGAACCTTTTTTCAAAAAAAGAGATGGGAGAGGAGCCATGAAGAAAAAAAAATGTCAAGGTTTATTTTATTTACATAGCACATTTTGCAAACATTTCCATTGACTGCCCTGTCCAACACAGCACATTACCTCTGGGTACAGGGAGGAGTAAAGATGAATAGTGAAAATATTAACGCACCAGTTCAGCATTTTACACTTCAAGCCCTGTTTTCCTAGCCTGGGCTAAAGCCGTCAAACAGTCTGGCAAAAGCTGAGAGGAATCAGTCTCCATGAATGGTGGGAGATGGTCTGAGCTTACTCTACCATTTAAATTTATTGGAGTTCCTAATTCAAATTCAAATTCAATGTGCTTTATTAGCATGACTGTTACGATATAGTGTTGCAAAAGCATACAAATGACTAGACAAAAGTCTGAATAGTGTTACCTTAACCAATCAGTAACGGACTCCACAGGTGAGTTCTGCGTCACCACTCTCAACTGTTTGCTGATTGGCAAAACAGTGAGCGAACCGAGCTAGGAGGGTTTTGCCAAACTATGTGCGGAGTCAAACATAGGATGGCATCGCCAGGCTAGTGTTTTCCCATAGTTTGTACTTGAGTATGAGAGTTAAGAGTGGCATTTTGACACCCAGTGCTGATCTGGGAAGTTTTGCTTACCGTGATAGCACCCTACCCTAGAGACACCCTACATGAGACTAAACACTTGAGACTTATACAGACGGACTTTGTAGCACCCCTCCTCAACTGGCCGCAACAGACTCTTTTTTTTTCACAAGTCGTGAACTCTGTGTTCAATACATATTTTGATATGCTTTGGAGTCAAGTTGCACCTCTTTTCATTGCTCTGATGTTAAATGCTTTCAAATGTAAAACCCTAAAATGTGTTGCGGCTAACAAAGGCACTCCCAAAAAAAAACATGTATAACTGTAACTAACTTCTGTGCACTCCTACAGAAATTGTGTCAAAGTACATGGCAACCTGTTTATGAGTGCATTCACAGCACAGTTCCTAATAGATCGGCAGCAGTTACTGTATGATAATCTTAAATGTGGGAAAGAAGGATTTTTAAAATTGATAATTTTGACTATGTAGTGAACTCATACAGTTCTGTATAGTGAACCCCTTCGGACACTCTTAGTCAGAAATGTCAGCCTGGGGTAGACTGATACCGCCTGCGACTGCAGATTTTTACTATCAAGTCAAGTCTGACCAACATACCTATTCTTGTCTCCTTTGCCTGAGGGGTCAACACTGCATGAACGTCATCAAAATTAAGCTTGTTAAGCCTTAAAGGTTATGAGGTCAATACTACATTTCTTTGGCCATTTTGCTGTAAGAATGTCCTGATTGGATGTTCTCAATATGCATTATGAATTTTCATAATGTACTACTGATATACTGCCAAACTATAACATCAAAAATATAGCTTGGCATCGCACAACTGGGGAAACTACACCGGTTTAAAGTGGCAACACTGTTTCAGGTGCTTTTTACGGTCTCAGCTGAGGCTGTGTAGGTTCTAAGCAAAAACTGTTCAGGGAATGCACTGCCCACACACACAAAACTTTAACGGTGGATGTATTTTAATAGTCTGGCTTGCCATCATGTGGGTAGCTAGACGTTATGTATTTTGAACTTCAAATGGTTGTTTTTGAACAGAAAGACAACTGAAAGTTAGTCCGAACAAATACTTCTGGCCTGTCAGATTTTGGCTGCTGCGAAGTAGGATATCTTCTTATCATCCGGTGAGCAGACGGGACGGCTTCTGATTGGCTGAGCAGGTGTCCTTTATTCCCAGAGAACAGGACACCTATGCGGTCATGCAGGCGTCCAAGTTGCTTCTTTTCCTAAATTTCTGCGAAGTGCCGTTACTAATTCTAACCCCGTCGTTAATTCTATCGCACTTGGTTGTCAAACCAAGACCCCGTCATTATTCTATCGCATTTGGTTGTCAAGTCAAAAACCAAGTCATCAATTCTATCGCATTTTGTTGTCAAGTCGCCCTAACGTTCTGCGCGCATCCTTACATGCCTCCGATCGAGGCGCATCTCACTAGATTAGGAAGTGGTGCAACGAACCAAGCGCAGTGGTTAATCTACTTTCTCATGGAGCCTTAGATCAACATATTAATAAATGAATACTCGAATGCTGGCAGCGGGGTGATAAGCGGAATAAAGGCCTTCGAGGTGTCCCGATATCAAGCGCTATCGGGCTGTTATAACGTTCCGCCTCGTCCATTATTTCCCTTGATATCAGGACACCTCGTCGGCCGTTATTCCATAAAAAGGGCCAACCACCACTGTGATAATTTGACTGAATGCTGACTACAGTAGCCTAAACAAAGGTTAAATGGTCACTGGTTTGTCAGATGACAATTGCAGTCATGCCGCTGGTCTTGAACTGTGCGCACTCTTTCAGCTTCTTTGACAGCCAGACACGAGAAGCGCAAGGGTGGGGCTACTGCAAAATGTGGCAATATCAACAACCTTGCAGAATAAATCGCTTTTGAACTGTGTACAGCAATCACAGATGATGTAGGTTCTTTAATATTTTGTAAAGCATGGAACTAACTTGCCATTGATAAGAAAAGGTAATCTATATATATATATAATCTATCCTCAATCCTCCCCTGTGAATATTCTTTCAAATCTTCAAAATTCTGCCTGTCAACACTTGAGGTGTTGACTGTTAATTTTACATTTAACATAGCCTACTCTATTTGTTAAAGAAATTGAGTACCATATTCCCAGTTAGGGGAAAGAATTTGGGAGAAGATGGAATTAATCGCCAATAGCTACCTAGTCTCAAATATAAGCCTGCTGCTGTCTTGTGTGACTCAGACAAATAGCAGCCCGGGCTATTCTTTGGCATTTGACGGTACATGGGTGATTCCAGGGACTCATCTTTGAGGTCCACAATTCACTGATTTTAGCCGGCCACAAGACACCGGATTTCCAACATGGCTTGTGCTATACAAATCCTTTTGATATTGCTTATTGCTATATTTAGTAGATCATCATGTCATGCATAATTGTCATCTAAACATGCTCTCATGACCCAAGCGAGATGGTGTTTTGGGTCCACCAACTGCAAGAAGCACAACTCTACAATGCAGTAACACTCACTAAAAAAGGGTTTCTCCCTTCATCCTTGCAGGCAGACTTTTCCATTTTAATTGCGGAAATGTTTGTGGACTTTTGAAAGTAGGCGTCAACAGTGGAAAGCACTGTGTTGCTACTGTACAACCACATTACAGATACAGTTTTCACTTCACTGAACCGCACCCATGTCTGTATGAATTGTGCTCTACAACTAGTCATCATCATTATTATTAGTTATTAAAAATAGAGACACTTTTCCACCCAGCTAGCATGGTCTTTCTTACCATGTTGTGCTAATTTCATATGGGTCCTGAGCTGCCTACTTGAACAGTGATTGCAGATGGGAGAGCTGAACTGTTGACATGTTTAGATCTGATTCTACTCAATTACTAATAACATTTGGTTGTGAAGTGTAATCTGCCGCATGTAATTTTCTCTCAACGTTCAACCTCTCCAGTTTTTTGGGGCTTTTCTTGCCTTCACTGGACAGGACAGTTTGAGAGGAGACAAGAAAGAAACAGGACAGGGAGATGGGAGGATTGGGAAACGACCTCAGACCGGAGTCAAAACCGTGTCTCCGATGCAGCAGCCAGTGCCCTATTCTTTTGAGCCATGGTTGGGCCTACCTACCTTATCTACGCAGGGATTGCACCAATGCAGCCTCGCCCAACAATATCAGACCCAGACGTCACGTGTAGGGTAATGACAATTGATTTGACCACCCAACATTAATGTGTGGCTGTATGTGACCGAGTGTGTGCGTGTGTGGGAGAGTATGTGTGTATGCGAGGCACTTTCAGCCAACTATTTACTTGGGACATAGTGCTGTACAAACACAATGTGATTAAATGAACATACCTGTCCCTTTCGTCCTTGATGTGGGTCACCTCCCTCCTCTCCGGTTCCTTCCCGCGCTCCCTGCTGTCGTCCCGCTTCTCTTCCCGCTTGGCCCAGGGGGCGCCGGAGGGGAACGAGGGAGGGGCCACGTGCAGCCGGTTCCAGGGGTCGTGGGGGTTCCCAATCCCGCCCACCGACCCACCGGGGGCCGCCGAGTCCTTATGGCCAAACACGGAGCCAGCTGCTGAGGGGGAATGGATGGATGGAAGGAAGGATGGATGGAAGAAGAGAGAAGAGTGCAAGAAGAGGAGATGAGATGTGATAAGAGAAAATGGAAATAAGAAGGAACAAGAACATGGACAGAGATGAAGAAAAACAGGGAAGCAAGAAGAATATAGGAGAGAAGAATGAAGGGAGGAAAAAGGGGAAAAGAGAAAGCAAAAAGTAATGACAGAAAAAGAGAGAGTAGACAATGAAAGGAAGAGAATGTGAGCCAGCAGAAAGAGGAAGAAAGATGGAACGGGAGATGAGAGGAGAAAAGTAAGACGTATGCATCACAAATTTTCTCTGATCGCTGCCAGACCTACTCTCCAGCAGCATTCAAAGCCATTATACCAGCAGGAGTCATCTCATGCAAATGAAACTATAGCCTGGAGACTTCCCTTAAATATTCAACACGTTTCAGATGTGCCTTATACTTAAGAGACAGTCATTATTGGAAACGCTGCTGCAAAGTCTTATATCGAGGCAGGTGTTCATGGAGGATTGGAGACTGCTGGAGTACTGATGAGTCCCATGTTCTCCATCTCCACCTCTTTAAAGTAACACTATGCCATATTTTTTTTACTTCATGAATCTTTTAGTTCTTTCCCTGTCAGATGGTAGCAGGTGAAATGACTCGAACGAAGGCTCCATTGTCTGTTAAGGAAAACCCTTGCTTACAAGTTGACTGGATACATTTTGAGTAGAGAAATTTGTCTGATTCTTGACAGTCAAGTGGATATTTATGTAGTCTTGTTAGAAAAGCAACGGGAGACTAATGCCGGGCATTGACTGTGTGATATTTTCAATCGCGGGCATTCAGCTCTTGCTCACACTGTACAAGAGAATCTCAGGGTTTAAAAGACCTCACATTATACAAGCCGCGGGTCGGATGCGAGCAGAACGGTCACACTGTACGACACGACAGGCTTGTATTCCGACACTGCAGATGACAAAAAAGCGGAAGGGAAATGCGCATGAGGGGGAGGCGAGCATGCGCTCAAGAGCGAATCGCGCCTCCCTGGCAATTTGTACCTTTATGTGCATGGGTAGTGTAAAATCGAGTCTTAAGTAACACTGCTTCAACTGTGCGGTTCACTTACAAAGGGCAGCAAGGATCAATTTTAATTTTCCATATGATTGCAGATCGCAAGCTGGTCGTGAGGTGAAATCGCTTGTCGTTACCCCGTGTACACTACACAATGCGAGACTCACGACTGGCCTCAGATTGAGCAAGAAATCGGTCCGATTCCCAAAAAGACGTGTGACTGACAAATCCTGGCAAAATCGCACAGTGTCTGCCCGGCATTTGTTCCACACCACAATTATCACCATACTGCAGTATTAGGGCACGATCAGACTGGACGCGGACTTTAAAGTAGGAGGCGGATGCGTTCTATTGTTTGTCAATGAAAATGAGCGGATTCCGCATCTTATGTCAGCGCAAGGCGGATTGCGGATTCTCCGCCTCTCCGCGCCGGGCGGATCGAGTTGAAAAAAAGGCGGAAAATCCGCGGCGGATTTCCAGATGTTCGATAGGAGACCGTTATCAACATTCGTATCAGATTCACTATCAGACGTTAGGAGAGCAAGAGAAGATCTCATTTTCTATCCATTTTACATAGATGAATTGACAAAGCATTTTGTGTATGTTTTCACAACATTTAATGACACAACACCATCGATTAGGCTACGTTGTGAGTGACAGTTCAGTCATTACGTTGCCTGGTCACCGCATTCGAATGGGCAGTGGATCCGCACTCGATCTGCTTCCGGTCTGATCGCGCCCTTAAGCTTAGAAGTGCTGTCTCAGTGTGGAAAAGGAAACGTGTTTTACAGAAGGGAAATAGATAGGTCTGTTGGACGTACCCAGTGTTGGGCTTCCCAGCCCTCCGAACGCCCCCGAGCCCAGGGCGCCCAGCGGGGTGAAGGGAGGAGAGCGTCCATATGGATCTACAACGGAAAAATAAAAATGATAACCTCACATCAGTCTGACACACACTGAGAAGCTCTACAGATTTCACTGTAGAGTTGTCAAAACTATGTAAGCTTAAGCGGTGGCAAAAAAAAGCGCGGTATAAAACCCAAATGCTTGCAATAGCGTATGGACAAATTACTAGAGCTGTGACATCAGTTGTGAACCAGTTGTGATTTTTTTTGTGTGTTTTTGCAGGTGATGCCTTCAAAGTCTTGTATCAGTCATCAGTGGAGGAGATTTTGGTGAAAGCTGTGACTGTGACTGAGCTGCTGTGATTGAGCGGTGTCTGGCTTAGTGAGAGGTAGGGTTTCTGTTTACGGTTGAACTGCAGCGTTGTAGCGCCACAGCTGCGCCCCTGCCTGCAGAGAAGTGCTCTCTTACCCAGATGGGCAGCAGGGGTGAGGAAGGAGGCGTGAGGCCCCGATGGTGGTATGAACGGGGAGGAGGTCGGATTCACTCCACCTGAAGAGGGGAGGAGGGAATGGGGAGAGGAAGGAGGGAGGGATGAAGGAGGGGAGGTGGAGGGGACACAGAGGGGTCAACACGCAGAAGGTGAGATCCCCGGGGGTCTACACACTGAGCAGCAGAGAGACCACACTGCACTATAAGAAGATACACCACTTCAGTCACTATGGCTGACACAGCAGGAACGCTGCGGTTTTGGCAGGGTCGTTGACCATTGAACTCTTCGGCAGAGCAGTTACAAGAAAGGAGGCAGGCTGGAGTTTTTCTTCTTCTTTTTTTCCCTCCGCGAACTTCATCCCCTTCCACATCATTTCTGTTACTGGTTACTGGTTCTGTTATTGGTTTCAGAGCTGACAGATCATTCTAGAAGGTTGGTTTTGGTGCTTATCAGGTGACAAAATGGGCTCTTTCCCGTATCCTAACTCCCGTCCTCCCTTGTGCTTTTGTAGCCTTGTGATGACATCGCAAGAGGTCATTGACGACAGAGGTTTTCATTGAATTACCCGCAAAAGCGCAATTCAAATGACATTTTCTCATTCGAAATCAGGATGTTGATTGGGCAAAAGTCCCCAAAATGTTGTGGACAGGGTAACAATGGGGAAACTTTGTTTTCTCCATAGAAGTGGACCGTCAGCAAAGCGAGAGGCCACAAGCACAGGTTGAGGGTGGGAGTTGGAATAATAGAATGTAACCCATCTTTACTCTGTTGACAAGTCTGAACAACGGTTTTCACCCGAAACCATACGCAAAAAATGGAAAAAGTGGGAGCAGAAACATCCTGGTTGAAGTGGACTTTTTTTTATATCTTTAGCTTCTCATTTGGTTGTCCTGCTCCCAGGTCAGACGTTTTTGGATGTGCAGGCTTAAAACTACACCTTGAATTATTACACCACATTCGTAGTCCAATTTCTCTGGATAGTCCTTTTAGGTTTTAGTGCTGAGGTTTAAGAGGTTATTTGGACGAAATAGGAGCGTTCTTGCATTGCAATGAAAATCTTAACCATTGTCCACCTCTGACACCATTCTTGACCAAAACCACCTTACATGGGACTATCCCCCCAGCCCTAAAACACACAATGTTTTTTTAACAAAATAAAAAAAAGATTTAAGAAAATAGAGATGATAAATAGTAGCTAATAAATAATAGATAATTAAGTTTGATAAAGCAACAGGCTAGCCTGTATACCGTACTTTAGCAGGGACTAGTGTTGAATGAAGATACCCACCAGCAGGTGCGAAGAGGCCGCCTGGCCGCGTGAGGTCGTGGGTGGGAGGCAGAGTGCCTCCGAGTACCCCCAGACCACCCAGTCCGCCCATGCCCCCGGCACCAGGCAGGCGGCCCAGCAGGTCATTACGGAAGTCCAGCTTATGTGGGTCTGCCTGCATCAGCTGTGAAATACAGGAGGGGTTTTTCAGACAACATATGGTGTGATCTACCTTACGTCTGAATGCATGCAGGCGTGTGCTATACATTTTAGTCTGTCGTGTAACACGTCAGGGTAACTTCCCTCAGCCACCCTGACTAGATAATATCCCTGAAAAAACGATAAGGACTTTGCATAGCGTTACTTTAGAAATTACATTCACAACATGTCAGTTCCTTCACAAAAAAAATGCTTTTACAGGTTTTCAGATCATATTTCATATGAAACAGCACAGCACATATCTGGTATCTGCTAACCCCCCCACCACCTTGACTAATGAAAATTCTGCAGGAAACGCTGCATATTATAATTTGTGTGTGCTGCTGGACACCTACATTTCTTCTGTGATCAATAAAGTTACTAGACTCTCTTAACAACCAAAGAATAGACATTTCCTGTTCCAACAAGGGTGCTATATGTGTAGGTCCTCTCGTGACAAGTATGCAAATCAAATATTTTTTTTTTTTAAATGTAACCAGTCAAATACAAACTCTGCAGTCAAATAGGAGATGGTAGACGCTGTAAACGGATTAAGAATACACCATTTCTAGGGCAGAGATGACTAACCAAGATTGATTAGTTTACGATCCAGTGCAAGTAAATTGGACATTTAATTGTAACAAATCAGTTGACGTTTCCCATCACTGGGCTGGGGAGAGTTGAGGGATGAACTAAGATCCTGGTTAAGGCTTTGAAGCCAAAGAAAAATCAACTTCATGAGCTGTGAATTAAGACGATAAATATTCTCACCATGTCAGTGAAATACATTACATTACAAGATACAAGATTACATTAATATTCTGCCACACATATCGTCAACCTTATCATCACTCACCACAAAAGTCTTTCATATAGCACCTTGAAAGAGTTGATATCTAAGCAGCAGAGGCTGGGGGTCGTAATAATATGCCATAAATAAAGACCCAAGATTTCATAGATAGAACCAAAGATTTTCTAGGTTCTAACTTCTCTTTGCCGTCACTGATCAGACTAAAGAGGCTGCAAGACAAAAGGCGGCGGGTTTCAATAAAGAGATCTGATGGATCTAAAATGATGGTATAAGACCAGAAGACTGTTCCACTTTAAGTCTGGATTTCAGGCACGTCTAGAAGGTGGTCCCTGAAACATTTTTAAGACAAAGTGCCCTTTGGTTTGAACAGGTCTGAGGAACACTGATCTCAAAGAGACAAGAAGAGCAATGAAAGTTCCGACTTCAGACACGTTTAACAGGTTGTCCCTGAAACATTTTTTGAAACAAAGTGGTCCTAGATTTGATGAAGTTTGAGAAACACTTCTCTGAACAGAGGAGAAGACTCCTCCAGTGAAACTTTGGATTTCAGGCACGTCTGCTCTGCTCCATAATAACAGGAGTCTGACCTTGACTTTCTCCTGGTGCCTGAGGATCATCCAGGCCACACGTACGTGCATGGCACACCACTTCCCAGGTTTCTGTCAACGAGAGAGGGCACAAACGCTCAATTAAGCTGCAGTGAGATAATAAGACATCATTCATCAGTCCCTTAGGGGTTTTATACACATATGTACGGTATAATATTCTAGGCAAAAGCAAAAGGGGAAACTCTTTCTGAAGTAAGAACAGTAAAATCCAAAAACTAACGAAGCTGGAAGCCTATCACCAGAGATATCTGAAAACGTCAATTTCCAGTGTATGGATCATTTACCGTGCGTATGATAAAACAGGTCTGTTGATTACTGTAATTAATACTGTATGAACTTGGTAACAAATGTGCAGGATGGAGGGAATCCGCAGCACTCAAGTTTGAGACTCTCTACACCGATGAGCACCAAGGGGGAAAAAAGTGGACACCCTGAAGCACTACAAATTCCTGCTTGTTTACTCAGTAACATATGCATTTGTAATCAGGTTACATATAATCATTTCAAAGGGTAATGAACATTTTGGTTCATTTGTTTGACTACTTCCGTCAAGCAGTGTCAGTTTAAAAAATACAAAATGTGTTTAAATTGAGTCACATGCATATTGAAATAATTATTACTTACATTACTGACTTTAAGCGATGTGGCAAACGGGTCTGTGAGCTGTGAAAGCAGAGGGGGAAAAAAGTGCATCAGGTCAAGTGTAGCAATGACATGGCGCCCAGAACACGAAGAAACATGTTGATGTTCAATTTTAAAAAGCACAAATGCAACTGCCATGGGTAAATTATCTTAATCATAAAGACACTGTACAGACAAATAACACTAAGAATGAGTCTACACTGAATTGCCCGTCTGTCTGTCTGAGCGCGCGCCTGCCCGTCTGTCTGTCTGTCTGTCTCTGTGCGTGCGACTGCCTGCCTGACTGTCTGTCTGTGCGTGCCTGCCCGTCTGTCTGTGTGTGCGCCTGCTCGTCTGTGTGTCTGTCTGTGCGCGCGCCTGCTCGTCTGTGTGTCTGTCTGTGCGTGCGCCTGCCTGCCTGTCTGCCTGCCTGTCTGCCTGCCTGTCTGTCCGCCTACCAGTCTGTCTGTGCGTCCGTCTGCCCATCTGTCTATGCGTCCGCCTGCCCGTCTGTCTGTCCGTGCGCATGCCTGTCTCTCGATCTGTCTGTCTGTACATGCGTGCGCCTGCCCGTCTGTCTGTCTGTCTGTCTGTCTGTCTGTCTGTCTGTCTGTCTGTCTGTCTGTCTGTCGGTGCGTGCGCCTGCCCGTCTGTCTGTCTGTCTGCACGTGCGCATGCCCGTCTGCCTGTCTGCCTGTGTGCCCGCCCGTTCGCCCGTCTGCCTACCCGTCTACCTGCTGTCTGTATGTGTATGTGTGTATGTGTGCTTGTCTTACCCGTGGGTCTTTGGGTTGTAGATGTGGGGGTATTACCCCGAGGCGTGCAGTCATCTCTGGAGCAGCCCCCTGAAGGGCAACAAGCTGTCAATCATAGCACAGTACGTGTACATTCGCAACAGGACAGGCACCCCATGGGAACATAACAGAACAAAACAAAACAAAACAAAACAAAAAACAAACAAACCTATTAGCTGTGTCGTAACAGAAGCAAAAGTCAACACAGGTGCGAGATCAATATACAGGTAGTGCGCCTTTTTAGATCAGTGTGTCTTCACACAACTTTCAAGAATCAAAGAGATTTATTGCCATTGACAGCAGGCAATTTAATTGAGTGAGGAGCAACACACTGAGTAGTAGATTCCCATTTAATTGCTTCAAAATAAAAACACTACAGGAACTGAAAGCCTGATGAAGATCCAGCTCAAAATATTGTTTGATGCCTTTATAAATGCATATATTGCAAAACAATGTGCGAAACAATGTGCAAAATGTAATTCACTGCCAGTACTGACTTTTCATATGTGGCCCCCATGTTGTCAATGTTTTGGTCCTGTTTAATTTCTATTACAATGATTTAAGTGCCATCTTACACTTTGGGCATTAATGATGGCCATTTCGTTCCACACTTTAACGACATTAGAATCAAACCAGGTTGGGTGGTTTACCATCAACTAAATCTCTGTAACCATGGCAAATAAGGAGCGTAGAACAATTGTATGTGCACCTAGACCTCAGTCTTTAAAAAGTTTCTGATCGAAAGAGTACCCCCAGAAAACCCACAGAAAATAAGACGCTCTCAAAAGCCAAGATAACAAAATTAGAATAAAAAAAACAAACAAAACTGGAATGGAGTGTAAAGGCGGTGATGAGTCACTGCTTACCTTAGGCTGGAAGGCTCCTTGCAGTGAGCTGAAGGGCCCGGTAGGAGGGAGGACAGGCTGGATGCCAGGCACCGGGGGAGTATACTGAGGGAAGTACTGCAAACACACACACACACACACACACACACACACACACGCGCACACGCACAAACACACACACACAACACACACACTGCCTAAGAACAACACGTACATTTGCACGCCCACACTGGGTGCTGTGGTCAATGACCAGTGAGGTAAGATAGGTAAATAATCATCAAGGAGAGAGATGCAGGGCAGAGGAGGTCAAAGGGGGATAGATGCAGTCATGGTTTGCTAAAGGTTATACCTGTGTAAAAATATTACACAGTGCACCTTTAAAAACAGTGATTTAAAGGGTATGTCTAGCAAACATAAGCACTCCTGGACCCCGTTTCTCGAAAGCATCGTTGCTAACCAGTTAGCAACTTACTAAGTTTCCAAGGGGAAATTGCATTGCTACCAAGTAAGTTGCCAACTTAGTTAGCAAAGATGTTGTCGAGAAACGCACCCCTGGCTTGCTGCTGGTGCAGGTTCAGGGGAGAGGAGGGTAGATGGAGTGGGGGCATCATGGGCTCTCTGGGCCGAGGTTGTACCCGTCTGTGGCTGGGTATGGTGGTCAGTAGCCAGTGAGGTGAGTAGGTAGGATAATAGTTAAGGAGAGATGCAGATGCAGGAGAGGAGGCGTAAGGGGATAGATGGGCTGGGGATGTTGGGGCTCTCTGGGACAATGACGGGGTAGGGCGGAGGGGTGGGTAATCAGGGGTGTCTTGCCCACTGCAGTCGTGGTTTGGTAAAGGTTGTACCTGTCTGTGGTTGATACGTACAGGGTGCCGGAAGAGGCTGTCCATCTTCGGCGCAGGGTACTTCTCGAACTGAGAGAGAGAGAGAGAGAGAGAGAGAGAGAGAGAGAGAGAGAGAGAGAGAGAGAGAGAGAGAGAGAGAGAGACAGACAGAGAGAGAGAGAGAAGGAGAGAGAGAGAGAGACAGAGTTAGAGAGAGAGAGAGAGAGAGAGAGAGAGAGAGAGAGAGAGACAGAGACAGAGACAGAGTTAGAGAGAGAGAGAGAGAGAGAGAGAGAGAGAGAGAGAGAGATATAAAACAGCCATGCAATTTCAAACCAGGGTCAAGTTAAACACGAGAGTATAGGTTTACAACAATAAAGGTTTTACAACAAAAATCTGAGAACCATGGGGTTGTCAATATCAAATCTGTGTGTATGTGTATGTGTGTGTATGTGTGTGTATGTATGTGTGTGTATGTATGTGTGTGTGTGTGTGTGTGTATGCAGATCTGCAAATGTGCGTGCGCGCATTTCTCAGTTTTTGTGTGCATGTGAAAATGGCACCATGTGAGGCAGAATAAGCAAACAAACAAATATGGGCTGCATAGATGGGAAAGCGGCTCACCAGGGGCTGTGCGGTGGCGGTGGGGTGCAGGAAGTGTTGGTGCGTGTGCGTGTGCTGGTGCTGGTGGTTGTGCTGGTGGAACTGGTAGGACATGGGCGGGATGGAGTTGGGCGTGGTCTGGGACGGCCGCGTGCTGCTCGAGGTGCTGGGGGCCCCGGACGTCGACGTGGCGGCCGTGGACGTTGCCGTGGTAGCGTTGGTTCCCGTGGCGTTGGGCCCCGTGGAAATGGAACTGTTGGAGCCACTGCTAGCCCCGGGTACAGAGGAGCGGCCGTCACGGTCACGCTCGCGTTCGCGCTCGGCCCCCGGGGGCCCGTGGTAACCGGAGTTCATGTCCGCACGCAACCGGTCCTGGTCTGTGAGGAAAAAAACAAGCAAAAGAAAATGATGGCTACTTATGAACCCACTAGATGGCGGTCAGGACATACACCAAGGTAGATGTAAAACATTCTGATCTGTGACAGTTTTCCTTTTCCTTTTTCCATCACCTGACTAACAGTTGTGGTCTGTGATGGGTAGCAGAAATGAGGTTTAGGAAAACTATGGTTACTTATGCGAGCACTACCTGGCGGTCAGGAGAAATGGAACTCTTTGTTCACACTGGCACCCTCCGTTGGCGGTGGGCACGTATGACGGAATGGGGGGTGTTGGCTTTTTCGAGTGTTACATTCATACACACTTGGTGTGATTGGCTGACGAATCCGCCAAAACTGCCAAAGTTGTAAAATTCAGAATTTCTGACAGCGGAAAAAAGAGCAGACGGTCCCCACAATGCAATTTTGCGTCCCACCGAGCACGCCAGTGGGATCAGTCAACAGTCAGTGCCAGTGTGAACACGAGGTAAATAAAACTGGGAGCTCAATTCCTGACATGGTCTAGCCTGGTCTGTGAGTTGTGGGAGAAAAGAGGCATAGGAAAATAATGGTAACAAGAAACCTTGTGAGAGGTTGATAAAAAGCAAATGAAAATCAGCACACTACAGAGTGACATTTCAATAAAATGATATTTTGAGAATATTACCCAGGCTGCTTTTTTATCGATTCTACACATCACTACCTGGATGATGTGTGCAATGTGATTGCAACATAGAACTAACTGATATGTGAAGAGAACTGACTCAGTTCAACTGAGTGACAGGAAAGCGAGGGAGGAAGGGAGGGCGAGATCAGCGAGGAGGAGACCAGATGCAAATCTGCTGAGCGAGTATTTGGGTATGGAGTGGCCAGCTGTTTTGATTAGTCTAATGCCCTTCCATTGGTGTGCAACTGACATCCCACATGGCAAAACACAGACAACAAGGCTAGACATTCCAGAAATTCACCTTCCATGGATAACAAAAATTACTCAGCAGTACTAGCATTTATTTATGACTCCTTTCCAATGTCTGCCTATGTTGCCTTGAAATTTTAATTGCAAGCTTTGCCCTGATAAACACATTTGTGGTGGAAAACATGTTGGCATTTTATGATAAGCCACACTTGATTAAAGATTTTAAAAAGTATTCCCTTCGTTTAGATGCTCTAAAGTGCCTGGCATCTGTTGGTTTTTGTTTATGGTGTATTTCTGTAACCCACAAGCACCAGTTTGGAGGGTTTTTTTTACTACGCCTGTGCGCCCGGTTGAATTCTGTCTTTGCATGTGTCGTGTATATAACAAATGAATTCTATCAGATTCTAACACATATGTAGTTGTGTTGGTGACAGTGCTGAGGGGTTCTCACCTGGTGCCGAGTGATTGGCCACTTGCAGCAGCGGGGGAGGAGGGGGCAGGCCCGGGGAGTAGGTGCGAGAGTTGGGCCGGGACGGAGGCCGGTGCGGGTGTGCATGAGGGTGCGGATGAGGATGGGGGTGGGGGTGGTTGTGATTGTGGTTGTGGTTGTGAGGGTGGTTGTGATTGTGGTTGTGGTTGTGGGGGTGTGCGTGTGCGTGTGAGTGCGGGTGGTTGTGTGGGTGTGGGTGTGAATGCGGGTGGTTGTGTGGGTGGAGTCCGTTGCCCCCAGGGCCTCTGCCGTGGGACATGGGCATGTTGATGGAGGGCGTGGGAGGCCGCATGGAAGAGGAGGAGGCAGCCGAGGAAGATGGCGGCTTGACTGAGGTACTGTTCCTGCGGAGGAAAACACACAGGCAAAGACAACACACAGAGTTAGACATTGGTAATTAGGTAGTGTACAATTAGGAGACTAAAGGCCCTACCATGGCGCAAATGGTAGGGCACTCGTTTGTTATGCGGCCGACCCAGGTTTGACTCCCTGCCCGGGTCCTTTGCCGACCGTTCCCCATCTCTCTCTGCCCATTCACTTCCTGTCACTACCTCAACTATCCTGTCAAATAAAGGCAATAAAAAGCCCCGCAAAAAATATATATACCGGGTATAAATACATAAAAAAACCAATTGGTTACTAAAGAAGAGATGAACAGCAATGACTATGCGTCACCAGATGAAAGTCCAGTTATAAAATAATAAAGGTGATTTCACCGATTAGCTCATCTGCCAGGCTCAAATATGCATCGCTCATGTATTGTGTTAGAATAAATATCTAGCAAGACTGAAATGTTTTTTTTTCCAACTGTGCAATAGCAAAGGTCAGACACCTCAAACCTCATTTTAGGAATCATGACAAAGATCTTTCGGCCCTTAAGCTTTGCGTCTGAACAGGTAAAACAACATTCAGATAAGACACACACAAACACGTCGTCACAGACAGATACACACACAAACACTAAACAAACGACACCTGTGTGGACACCAACTATAAGGCATAGCCACTAATGAAATATCACGGACCAATACGTTAGGTACTTACAACCAGGGCTCGAGTTGTAAGGGGATGAGGGGGGATGCCATACCCCCTACATTGAAAATGGTTTAAAATCATCCCCCTAAATGAAAATATTCAAAAATCATCCCCCTATAAAACAGGGATCCCTTCTTCACATATTGTGTTACAATTGCACTTTTAACAACTACGTTTTCAAAATTTTCTCAGGGGACAAACTCCAGAACCACCGATAATCACAATCCATGTCTGACCGTCCCCCCTACTTAGATTTTTCAACTCGACCACTGCTTCAAACCTTTCACAAAGAAGCAAAATCCACTGCACCATTCCAACATCCTTTCAGAAGAAGCAACCAGCACCGAAACACTCACCTGTTGATGCCCATGGTGTACGCGTTGGACGTGGGGAGGCGCCCGGGGAAGGTGAGAAAGGGCTTGTGGTGTTTGGGCCGCGGGGGGCTGTTGCCCCGCTCCTGCGGCCGGTGGTGCAAGTGGTGAAGTCCGTTGCCGTTGACCTGCTCGGGCAGAGAGGTGACCGTGGCGGTGGGGCCGGAGCGGGAGTGAGGGTGGGCGTGGGCGTGAGAAAGGGGAAGGGGAAGGCAGGAGAGGGAGGAGGAGGTGGAGGTAGTGAGGGGCTCGGGGTAAGGCAGGTCCAGACTGCGCTCCTGGCTCCTCTCCAGGCCAGACACGCGCGGGGTGACAGCAAGGCGGGACACCCTGCTGTACGTGGGCACCACTGTGTGACCGTTGGCCATCGATGCGGCCATGTTCGACGGGACTGGGTCCACTGCAAAGCACAAGGCGAGTGGAGATGTTACCAGCTGGTTTTCAGCACTCTTAACAAGCCTTGATAGACCAACCAACCTTGTCTACAGGCCTTGATAGACCAACCAACTGCAGTTAGCAAGACAGACAGATCAAAAGAACAGACTAGGTTCATCACCTTGTAAACCATGGTAATTGGATGGCCATATTTTGCAAATCCAATCTTAATTTGCCAAGAAAGGAAGTTGGTAAAAGGCACATTTAAGGCCTGCTCACTTTGAAGAGTGATAAAAAAAGCAATGTAACAAAATAAAATAATAATTTTCCCGTCATTGAATGGCTCTGGTCACATATCAAAGACGACAAGCTGTACCTTACAGTTGGGATAGACTTGAAAAGCCAATCAGCTTCAATCAATAGATTTAGTCAGCCAATTACAATGAAATTGTAGTATGTCATTACAGCATTATAAAACCATTTCTGAACTTACAATAAGCGTGCCATGCTTACCTTTTTTGACAAAGAATATGGGGTCCATGTCATTGTCAGAAGCCTGAGAAAAGACATTATATATGTTAATGGGACACTTTGAATTAAACCAAAAGTATGGTACATTTCTCATTTACTTCAAAACAGGCAAGGTCAAAGTTAGTAAAAACAAAAAACACCAACCTTGTCAGGCGAGTCGCTCTCTGTATCACACTGTAAAGTAAGAGTAAAGTAAAGGACCATTAACATATTTGTAATATTTCTTCAATCTGGGTCTGGGATACTAGCCACAACAACCAGCCCTAATTTACAAAGGGCAAACATATGCATGATCATGGGCTGGTGATGTAACAGTGATTCCCAACTAGAATTACTTGTACCACTTGGGATACGCAAACACACTGAAGTGGGTAAGTGGACAAAAGGTAGCCTAATAACAAATGTATGAAGCATAGTCACATTGGCATAGAGAAAGAAACAGAGCATGAGGAACGGGGTACTCATGGTATGACAAAAAGGCTTAGGGGTAGACAATCAATAAGTGGTTGGTTAACACTGATGCAACATGTTCCAGGCTATCTCTGAAAGACATCCAGGAATTGATTAACCTGCTATAAACATCCTGTGAGTCATCTCAACATGACTGAGGCATATGCAACAGCTAGCTTCCTTCAACCATAAAAAGCACTAGCCCACAAATGTTGAACTGCAATGGGCAGGTGCCATGTTCATATACCTTAATACCAGCCATGTTGCTGGCACACTGACATAAGGCCACTTCAACAGTAGTGTCAAAAGTAAAAGTAGGGGTAAAAAAAATGTGATAAGAGTTCCCTTCCAACACAAGTGTCTTCACCAAGTTACTGGTCTACAGTTACTGTAGACGTCAGTCCATGTCTTCCATCATCTGGATCTGAGCTAGTTGGATCTGTGGCAGTTAATTTGTTTTTTTGTTTTCGTTCAGAAACAGTCCATCTACCTCAGTAGGTACAGTGGAGCAACTGTTGTAACAACTATGTAATATCATGTAATGTTGTTGTAATGGTGTTGACACTTTCAGGACACAAGCCAGATGTTTTTTTAATTACATTCAAGTCACAGGTCACACTTACAATGTATCCTGTCTCCACAAAATGATTCCCAAGGGCCTGCAAAACAAAACAAAAACATGGCAAAGATATATGATATTGACCAGATATTGACAGTCTTTCTTGTATCCCAACTCAATATTACAAACCCAAACATCTACAAGCAGCTGCAACTAATTTGTCTGTGCATTACCATTGACAAGTCAAAGAACTTGTCTTCTAACAGGATCTTTTGTTTTTGTCACAGCCATTTCAAATGAAAAATTCACTTCCACATTCTTGGTTGAACACATGACAACGGTCACATGGGTCAAATAAGCGTGGATATTGGCTATTAAGTGATGACACGAGGAAACAGGAGGAATACACCACATACCACAACACTGATATACACCATAACTTGAGTTACTGTCAAAACGGCTCAAAGGAGTATGGCTGCTTGGAATTAGGGATGTTAACCGGTAACCGGTTAACCGGTAATCAACCGGTTCAACTTTAACTGGTTAAAATTTTCTGCCATTGGTTAACCGGATGTAATAATATTAATAATTATAATAATAATTTCCTCCCAAAAAAACGATAATTTTGAGGTTTTAGTACGATAATTCAGCATTTTCCATCTGGCAACAGTGGTTGGGCATGGCAGGTCCTGTCTGCGCAGCAAAAAAAATGTGAAAAATAAAAATGAAAAAAAATCAGTGCTGTGCATATCAGACACGCAGACATTTTAAAATTTAAGATTACCGGTTAACCACCGGTTAATGAGTCTCGGTAACCGGTTAAGAGATTTTTCAATTTTCGCCATCCCTACTTGGAATACTGGTCAGAACATGGTACGTCTTAAACTTTAAAGGGTAAATTGATCAATATAATTTGGTAGAAAGGGGACAAGTTGTGATGAACCATTTAAGTTGTGATGTACCATACAATTCGCCCAAGTTCCAAAGCACATCTGTTTATATGCCCCACACCTTGGTTCATGCGAAAAACCAGAGTCAGAGATCTACGCTCTCATGCCAAAAATTGGGGTTGGCCATTTTAAACAACACAACACACCTTCTCCTCTCTCTTCCTCTTTCTTTTCCTCTCTCCCTTTCTGAATTTCTCCCAGGTGCTGCCGGTAGTAGTGAAGCTGGCTGGCGCTCCCTCCTCCGGCTCGGACAGGGGCCCGCCGCCGTTCTCCTCCGGGCCCCTCTTCCTCTTGCTGCCTCTCCCCATGAGCCCACCAGCACGCTCTGGGGGCTTAAGAGAACAGTCCATCTGTAAAAACAATGCAGTCTTATTCCGGCAAGGCAACTGTCAACCACGCACGCACGCACGCAGGCAGGCAGGCAGGCAGGCAAGGCCAAGATGACATTACTATGGAATGGATCTACAAAACACAAACATGGGTAAAAAACGGCTATGCTTATACTCCTCTCAGACCAAAACAAAGTCATTTTTACACCGCATTTTTTAATGAATCATGAGATGAATTGGCTACATACAAAAAATATTCAGCAAATTAACAGAACAGTTACCTCCAAGGCCTCTAAGCTTATGAAGCTGGCGATAGCGAAGCCATCGATTATGTCTTCCTCGCAGGACACCGACTCTCGCTTTCTCCGGCGAGGAGGCCGGTGTCTGACACCAGGGAAGGCAGGCCGACATTCTCCAGCAGCGGCCCCACCAAGTAAGGGATTGCCTCTGCAGAGCTCCTGGTCGGAGGCCGAGGATGGGGACGAGGCTCTGTGCTGGGCAGGATCCGCTCTCCTCCTGCGTCGTTCCCTGTCGCGTTGAGACCGGGAGCGACGGCTCTGCCTGCACCCACCGTTTCGACTAGGACCGTCCATGTCAAAATGCACTGCACCAATCCCAAAACCCAACTAAAGGCACTTTAAATCCAGGTCCAGTCGAAGGCACTCCCTTGCCTCAATACGAACAAACACCTTCTGGACTCGCTGTAGAGCCCCTGTGTGTAAAATGGCGTTAATAGTCCTGTCTATATTTCAGAGTCTGCCGGAGACAGTACGGCATTAGTGCAGTTCAGTGGAGTCATGTTACAAAAGCTAGTTGTGTCGACAATGAATTTCCCCCAAGTTTAATCCGAGTCGCTGTCTTATTGTCAAGACATGGCTGACTTTATCTGAAGTAATGATCAAAACATTCTACGGATGCCTCAGCAAGCTAGCAAACATCCCAGTAGCTTGCTATTGCTAGCCCGATATCCTTTTGTACACAAAATGGATGTGGCTAACGTCGTTGTCCAACTTTACCTTTACAACTGAACTGACGTTAGTTGTAGTTACAGTAGGTCGACAGTAATCTCTTATATAGGCTTCATTAAGTCCCGCATAACGTATAAATGTCTACTTTCATTACGCAATTCACCACTGCTGAAAATTTAGTGTGATGTGCTAGCGTTTAGCAAAAAAAATCCGGCTAGTAAGTTGGCTAGCTTTAACCTGACGTTTCCATCAGCTATTCGGGTTTTAACTTGTGAGCCACCTTGGTAATCGTCATTATGCCAAATTCACAAAGATGTTGCTAAACTGCTCAGATTGCTGTGTGATGAGCGGATGACCACAATGGTTGAAATTCAACAACACAATCAATCAATCAATATAACTACCTATTTCGCTTCTTCATCTAACGTTAACTAGTTAGCAGTGGTTTGCGATGACGACTCAACTCAACATTTAGCCATTCAGCTACGTCAGATAGTTCTACTCCTGTTGATCACAAGTCGAGCAAATCTCAGTCAACATGGTAAGAAAGTGTTGAGAGGTATATTAGTGTTGATTAATGTAAGCAACACATAATCATCATCCTCATGTCCATTGCAGTGCTGGCTAGGAGCCATCAGAACAGATGAGGCTAGCAAGCATATCTTGTTAGCGGAGTACGCCACTAGCTAGCTAACTAGCTAGAAGGCTTGATGTGTAGACCATGCCCCATAATTATTAGTGACCAAGCTTTAAAAATAATACATTATCAAAATGAAAACAGCGGATGGAGCACGCTTGGAAACGTACATTTAGCGACTAATGTTACTGATTCATTAGATATTGATGATGATCAGAAGCTGTGAGAAACCAGAATAGTTAAGCTAAAAAGGTTGCCGACATTCTTTCCATCGCTGAGGAGGCAGGAAGGATCCTATGCCAATGGTTGTATCGGGTTGTATTATCTTTCTAGCTAAGAAAGAGGTGGCTAACACGTTAGCTAGCTAACTAGTTGAAATTCGTCTAATTAATTAACGTTTGAAAACAGTTGGACGGATAAAAGCCAATGTAGTGATCTGACACTTCAATTAAATGGCAATGCTTCCTCGTTCTTCTGCCAATCTGACTTTGTCCGATAAGCCTTGAAACAAAAATATCCTGGGCCGTGCAAAAAGCCTCGAGCTAGATTTACACAGACATGAACCGTCGACCAAACCCCGCATAGGCCGGGCAAGTTCCGCGGCCCACTGTAATCCACTGTGTTGGAGGAAGTTGAATAATCTGCCGACGTCTTCAGTCAAAACGACCCAACTTTTATCCGTAGTCCTTAGTTGAACGCTTAGGATGGTACAACCGAAGGAACTAAGCACTGAAAGGAAATTATATATTTCATATTGACTTAAATTAGCAACGTATCTCTAGGGCATTTCAGCCTGGACAGACGAGCCGTATTGTGCTCCAGTAGGTTTTCTTCCTCTGCACTTTGCGAAAATGGGAGAATCTCAACAACAAATGTGGTCATAGCGCCATCTGGCAAGTGAATTTCGTACCTCCACCACAGATTGTATAGGTCTGTGCTTCCACTTTGGGAGTTGTCTCTGGAGGATAAAACAGTGTTGATGGAGGAGAATCTAAAATACTTGGAATGTTTTGTTTTTGTTAGAATCACATCTCCAATTCGAAAATGGAATGCCAGACTTGTAATTTATTCTTTAATCTGAATAATTGAATTTACCTCCAGGTGAGTGATTGAAGAGATTGGAGGATCAAAGATGCAGAAGGTGGTAGGCTACTTTCTTCACGTAAATGGCATTGTTTCATAATGTAACATTTACGATTTATTCTTACTTGTACATTGTAATAAATGTCATTTCAGATAATTTCATCTAATGTATTTTACGTTATTATATGTAGTATTTTTTTAAGACAACAACTTAAAATGATTTTGTCCCTAGTGAAATTGTATAGTTCCTCCTGAACTAACCCATACCCATGAAACTACTGTCATGTGTCGGAAAATTTGGAAACTTGACATTTAATATTTACCTTGACGTCACTTCCCATCATAGCAACACTAGCAGGAAGTGCAGTTATTTTGATACGGAAGTATCAAGCAAAGCAGAGCTGAACAGAATAACAATCGCGACGAAAACGTCGTGTCATCTCTTGCTATTCTTAGTAGCAGCTGCTTTTAGGGGTCCACAGACGTCGCCAAGGTATGAATAGACATGAAATTGAATCTGACCCTTATATAAGTGCCACAAGTGGGTTACTGCTCTGCTCCTATTTGCCCAACCTGTTAGCCCGTCTTTCAGCTAACGAGCTAACTCAACAACTATGTTTTTTCTCTTTCCTGTGTTTTTCTCTTTCCTCTAAACATTAATGTTATGTTTCGTCTGTTATCGTTCCATTGCATCCGATGTAGATATTTATAAATAGGCGTATACAATTAGGAGGGAGAGTAGGCTATGTGTGTTCAGGTTTTAACTACTTTAAATGACCTAGATGTGGGAATTCCCCATTAGTTTTATCTAATGTTGCTTTTAGTCCAAATTTCGTTTTCCAGATTCAAATGACACTTTTGTGTCTCGTAGTTCTGACAGATACTGAATAGCGTTCAAAGGATCTCACTGCTTCATAATTAGCGAATGGTAATGGGTTAGCTGTCTGACTTACCACCTGCTTCGTCATTCACGTTATGGGGTTTCTGTACACCACCATCTGGAGTGTATTTGTAACTAGTTGCTTGTTTTGAATGCCATGGTTGTTTTGTAAGAACATTTTACTTACACGTTTCCTACTTTTCAGCTGTTGTGTTGGTCTGTTGTTACTCAGTTGTTACAGGGCGTGTCAAAATGGTCCACAAATGCCATGGCCAGTGGCATAACGTCAGCCACATGTCATTGGTTGGTGTCAAGCGAACTGCCAAAAGCCATGGGCACTTTATCCAGTGTAGTTCCATGGTTATTCTTGGCCGTGATAAATTTTCCAGTAGCACGAAGGCAGGAGATGGTCCTCCCGGTTAAACAGTGATTGGTTAGATTACTGAACTTCTAGTAAGAATCTAGTCTAGATGACCTAAACAACTGACCATAACTACCCCACATAATATTCCACTGCTGGGATTTCATACGGTTGACTGGTCATACCGGTCATACTGTCCAACTCAACACTGCTGCTTGTGCCCATGTTGTTAAGTCACTATGGCGAAAGTGGTAAGCTAAAACTCATGCCGTACATTCAGTCTGTGTATGTGTATCATGTCTGTACAGACTGTACAAGTCTAAGTGCTAATTTGTTGAACTTATTTCCTTTGTTACCTTTCTCTAGATGGAGTTCCTGTTTGGACGGAGGAAAACCCCCGAGGAGATGTTGAGACAGAACCAGCGGGCTCTGAACCGGGCGATGAGAGACCTCGACAGAGAGCGGCAGAAACTTGAGCAGCAAGAGAAGAAAATCATCGCAGACATCAAGAAAATGGCCAAACAAGGACAGATGGTGAGATGATTGCTCCTATATATCAGAATCATATTTACACACAGACGAGAGTTCTGAGAGATCAAATAGATTTTAGGTTCACGTCAAGCATATTGTCAGACAGGTCACAGGATGTATGGAGCAGTTACTGTATATGTGTTTGTCCTTGTGTGGCATATGCAATCTAAGAAATATAAGTCACTCTGTCCCATTCGTCAGAATTATTTTGTATTATACCTTGTTAATAGACCACAGACTGTACATGTTGCACTATTGCGCAAGAGGCTGTCCATCACACTGTACGTATCTATGTATAGTTTACATTGTATGAGTGAGACAGTGACGATAAAGGGTTTTCTATTTAATTTATCCTGAAAAGGATGATGTCAAAATCGGTGGTTTTCAAAGTGGGGGCCGGGGACCCCTGGCGGTTTGGGAACCCCTGGTCAAAATCACCGCACAAAACGCTACATAAAAAAGTTCCTTTGCGTAGTTCCCATCGTAACAGTCAGACATACTGATTATATACGCCGTTGTGTTTAATTTCTCTTGTATAGGATGCCGTCAAAATCATGGCCAAGGATCTGGTCCGCACGCGGCGCTACATCAAGAAGTTCATCATGATGAAAGCGAACATCCAAGCAGTCAGCCTCAAAATCCAGACATTAAAGTCCAACAACAGTATGGCGCAGGCCATGAAGGGAGTCACCAAGGCCATGGCCACCATGAACAGACAGGTAAGGAATGGATGCCAAAAAGAGGTGTTCAGGATGCACACACATCCAATCATACAGGTGCCGGATCAAAAGTAAACGTGGATAAAAATGTACACACGCTGTTGCTGCTCCAGATTTATGATGCACTGCTTCGACCTGACACGGTCACTGACATGGCTGCCCACGACCTCAACTGAGGTAGTTCTGTCAAAAATATTCTAATCTTCTCATATGTAATCTAACCTGATGCATCAGATGGTTTCTTCCACTTCATTGAAAACTGACTGGGCTTGTAGCCTGGGGATTCGCCTGCCCCATGTTAGGCTTGTTCTTTTTTTGTACAAGCCTACTATTTGGCCATAACTTTGTCGAAAAATTGTCAAACTGTCAAATTGACGAACTACAAACAGACTTAAAAATTGACGGCTCAGCCGTGGCTCAATCGGCTAGGACACTCGGCTACTGCGCTGGCGACACAGGTTCAATTCCGACCAGAGGTCATTTGCCAAAATGTCTCTCTCTCTCCCTGCTAATTTCCTGTCTCTCTACAACTGTTCTGTCCTAATGAAGGCATACAAAAGCCAAAAGAATTTTTTTTTAAAAGGACTTCAAAATTAACAATGCCCTAGCTTCACCTTTGTTTGCTTAATGGCGTTTTGCAAAAATCTTACTTCCTGGGTTTTGGAGCAGTGTGTCTTATACCTGACCAGGTTGTTGATTTAAAATGAAATCGAGTGAAGGCAATCGGTGTTGACAGCCTGGCTAAGATGGTACCTCAACACTCTGATTGTTGCTACATTCATGAGTTAAATGTGTGTTCCGTTGACTTTACTTTTCCAGTTGAAGCTGCCACAGATCCAGAAGATCATGATGGAGTTTGAAAGACAGAGTGAAATCATGGAGATGAAAGAAGAGATGATGAACGATGCCATCGATGACGCCATGGGAGATGAAGATGACGAAGATGAGAGGTGAGGCGGAGCGGTCTGTCCCTCGAACTCTTCAGGACAGGTTGAGTCTGACTCATGACTATGGATTTTGGCTGAAGTTGAATTTCCCTAATCGAATTCTTTCCTCTTTTTTCTTTTGCTGTAGCGACGCCATTGTTTCCCAAGTGTTGGATGAGCTGGGCCTTAATCTTTCAGACGAACTCTCAAGTAAGATGCCCTTTTTTCAGTCAAAGGAGAAGTTCACTGTGAATCTGTCCACTGCACGATTGTTTGAGAGCTCGTGGTACTTCTGGTAGGAAATGGAGCAAGAAAAAGTGGTGCAACGGTTACTAAACAGTATATGGTAGCTTAGACTAACCAGATTGGGCATAGAAAGTACATGTTCAATTCTCTTCACATAGTCAGTGAAACTGAAGGAAAAAATTAGGTGATCTTTTCCCTTCGGTTCTATTGAACATTGCACCCTCCAAGAGCACCCGTTGATTTTGAGGGATGCTAGTAGCACTCTACCTGCTCTTCTTCTCCTCAGGTAGTGTTACCAAAGCGCCTTTAAACCACCCATCTTTGATGTTAACAGATCACCATTTGGCCCATGTTGCGTGGAATTTCTCTCTTCCTTTTCTTGCCAACGGCATTTAGTGATGTTTAACAAGGCTATGGATTAATTCATGCAAAGCTCTTCTGTTAATCCTTTTAATTTGATGTCCCTTAATATATTTTTCCTCATGTTGCTGTTAAAGTATCAATCCAAATATTTACTCGTTAAAGTACATTGTCCACTTCATATGAGACAAAAAACGTAACATACTTGCAGAGTGCACTGTTAATTAAACAGGTCCTCAGTACTCACAAACCACCTAACCAACATCTTCCTCTCAAGTACTCTCAGCTTGTCTCCTTGCACTTAACTCCATAAACCTTTTTATGCCACCTTTATGTCAGCTTCATTGTTTTCCTCCATTGTGAGGCAAGTTTGCACACCATGCGTCTTTAAGTGTAATGCAAATACAAACCTCTTGTCTTTTCTCTTTGTTTTGTCCCCTTTCCCCAATAGATCTCCCCTCTACGGGAGGCAGCCTGTCTGTGGCAGGCGGGAAGAAGGCTGAACCCCAGGCAGCGCTGGCGGACGCGGATGCAGACCTGGAGGAGCGGCTCAACAACCTCAGGAGAGACTGAGGAGGGCTCGGGACCAGGCAGACATGTAGGAAGTAGAAATAAAAGCACTGCTATGGATGTAATTGCAACACTAGGAGTATGGTATTTACATAGTTGCAACTGTGTAATATCATACTACTAGTGATGCAATTACATATGTAACAGTACTTCTACTTCTACTGTATACATCTCTGGTTGAGGGGTTGGAAACTGCAGACTTGGCTGTGGAGGCTTTAATACAGATCATAACCGTGTAAAGACTTTGTTTTGTCTCTTTCTCTTGCTCTGATTTCGTTACCGAAGCATAGAATGCATAGCAGGTAGGTAAGATGATCAAGAAACGAAGCACTGGGGCTCATGTTGTGTCCAGTGTCTTTGTTCTTCTGCAGCGTACACTATAAGGTTTCTAATTTGGTTCGTTTCTACCATCATTATTTCTGTGCTAAATGTGCCGTTTTTATATATACTCTTGTGCTTTACCAATGACCATCATCATAATCCAAAACAAATCTATTCGCCACTTCAAATTGTATTTTTTTTCCCAAGATAAAAATGTGTTGTTGGTGGAAATGTGTGGGGGGGTTAAAGGGTAGCATGTGGTTATCAAACAAAGAATCGTTTTTGATTATTTTCTAAAGCCTTGAGGGAATTAAACACTAATTACTTCCTTCCGTCGCTAAACAAATAATTGGTAAAGCGGCCCCTGATTTTAGAGATTTTTAAGTCACATTTGTAATAATAAATAAGGCATCACTACACATTTGTCCATTCTGATTGTCGTCTGGGCAAGTACATGGTTGTGTTACTATGGGACTGACATCATGTGACATTGGTGTACTCCGAGGACTGTATTATTGTTTGTTTGTTTTTTCTCTCTCTATTTTCTATTTTTCATGGGGTCAATGTGTTTTACAGTGTCAGATGAGGCTTAGAACTATCTGCATTTATAGAATCTGTTCACTGCTCCGGACTAGGGAATACATTTGTTATAAGGTTTTTAAGTTCTGTGTGCAAGTGAGCAGCCCACACACTTTAAAAAATAATAATTGTGCATATCTTGACATGGTATGTGGAGAGAGGTATATGGTAACTATAAAATATTATGTTGGAGAAATCGTGTGAAATTTAAGAATGGAGTGAAGCCGTAATTGCCCTTATTCGAGACTATCACCACCGGTGGCAACAAATTGTTGTGGGAGTGTAACTTTTGGACATGTTTCAAAAGGTGGGGTGAGGGTCGTATTATTTTTTGGACAAATTATTTGTTCTGTTGTTTTTTGTTGCTCAAATAAACATTTTTTCACATTTACCAAAAAAAAACCTATGTGGATTTCTTTTCAAAGACGATAATAGTCTGTTTACAGACATGACAAGTTGTAACATTTATGCCCTTACCAAATAAACCAGTTCTACCTGTCCTAGTGGATACCTTGTTAAGTAACATCAAGGCAAAGGAAATATTCATATAAATCATACTGCCCTTCCCTGACAGCAACAGCCAGTCATGAGGCAAAACAACATTCAATCTTGGCTTCATCACCATTGTTTACCAATGCTGCACAATTCATATTCTGGTCTGTGTCCATTATGTGTACTGTATGCAAGCAGATTGTTATTTTATAATGTGACATGTTAATAGGCAACGCAGTTACATATTTGATTGCTCTATGTACAGGCCTGATGGTAGAAGAAAACCCTAATGGCTACATTGCATTCCTGCAAACTGTCACGCCTGAAATCAGGCACTGAACCTGAATACTATTAGCCCTGTATGCCTTCTAATCATGAACATGATGTATTATTATGGCTTGTATCAATGCAGTTAGAAGACAAGGAGGAAAACACAATGATGGAGGCAAGATGGTGTCATACAAAATGATAAGCTTTGTATTTTTTTCCGCTCCAAAACCTTTTGTATTTAACGAACAAACTATCATAGAATGACAGTATTGGTTATACATCACTTGGAAAATTAAATAATAGAAAAATAACAGCCATGTCTTGCTTATGTACAACCCATTGTAAAGTTACGTTGTCTATATACAGATGAGAGGGTTTATCATACATTTCAAATTTGTCCAGGATGTCAGCTGCCACTGTGTCCTGAACTGAAGTGGCATTTTGTGCTTCTGTGCTACAAACGAGTTAAGAGGATAGATGTGTATTCCAAGAAATACGCAGCCATAAGCAGGCAAACAAAAAAAGAACAACTGTCAATTCAACAGGGGCTTGTAAAAGACTGCACACTAAAGATTTAAGTTCAATACTCAGATCAAAAACAGATTCAATTAGGGGTCATTTCTCTTATGGTTTTAGACAAATACTGGGAGACCCTACAGATTTTTTTTTGGAGTTGGGAGAAATCTGAATGTTGGCAATAAATAATGACACAACTGATCATCAATTTTCATACAAGCTCAACACAAGTGCAGATCTGAGACAAATTGGGTGGGGGTGCATGAGGATACGCCAGGTTTAATACAACAAAACAAAAAAGCCAATTTAAAGAGAGGAGCCTCAATGTTTCCTGCTAGCCCGAGACACATGTATCTCAAGGGGATTTATTTCTGACCAAAATAGGATTCAGTGTCAGCTTTTTTCGCCACCAAGTGCCCATTTAAAACAATGTAACCATGCACACACAATAAAACAAGTTTTAGAGCATTTTTTTCAAGTTTTTCTTCTTGCCTTTAAACAAGGTGTTCACTTCTTCCTTCTCTGACACCACCAGACAGACTTAAAGGAACACAACACTTTTTGGTGGGAAATGGGCCCAATTTCCATCTCCTTAACAGTTCAACAGTTGAGCTTTACCATTTTTAGATCCACTTAATCAATTGGTGGGTGTGGCAAAGGCCATAATTGCTTGAAGCCAGGTTTATTGGCAATACCATAAAGCACTGACATCACATTAGACCAGTTTGCATGCAGCTGGTCCAATTCAACTCATTGGTTTTTATGCCAATGCCAACAGCTTAAGTGATCCTCCTAGATAACGGCTTTCAGAATGAGTCTGACTGTTAAAAAAGAAACACCTCAACCAATCTAATGGTATGGACATTTCAGAATGAGCCCATTTACCAAACTTAAAGTGGAGAGCTCCTTTAAAGAAACAAAAAAAAGTTCACAAGCATATAAGTAAGGGTTAACGTTCGGCGAGAAGGTCGCTACCGTGGAATAGCAGCACGACAGAGAGAATCTTTAGACCCCGACGCGGAGCGGAGGGGTCTTGTTCTCTCTGAAGTGCTGCTATTCCACAAAGCGACCGACTCGCCGAAAGTTAACCCGCTTATTATATGGATATACTTAAATGATTCACACATGCGGAGACATTTCTTTAGACCTATTTAATGTTAAGATTGTTGCTGCGCAAAACAAAACAGTGCCGTTGTGGAACACCGCTAGGCAACAGCTAGGTAGGCTAGCCAGGACAACAGGTGTTGTCTATCACAGCAGCTGATTAGAGTGACAAAAGACCGGACCCCCTGCGGAGTGATATGAAACATTCGCTTTAGCCACTGACTTGTATACAAGCCAGTGGCTTTAGCAGTGAACGTCTTGTTGCCATTGACAGCGGTAGCCAGGACAACGGGTGCTGTCTATTACAGCAGCTGATTAGAGTCTTGTTGAAAAGTCGCTTTAGCAGTGAAAAGTCTTGTTGGCATTGACAGCGGTCTGTTATAGACCAACCCGTCCGTTATCGAAAAATAACAGACGTCCGAACGTTGGGGAGCCCCGTTGAAATGAATGGAGCATTCGACAGATGACGTCACAACCATATAATAAACCTTTGTAACAATCTGCTGCATATTGCCACAGACAGTTAGTAGTGAGATGAGACTAAGCAACAAGACATGCATGCTGTGCATTTGCAAAGCCTAACAACCACATTGTTAATACCTCACAAACTCGCTCCATCAATCATCCATTAACTAGTTTTCACTT
Source organism: Engraulis encrasicolus (assembly GCF_034702125.1). Lineage (NCBI taxonomy): Eukaryota > Metazoa > Chordata > Actinopteri > Clupeiformes > Engraulidae > Engraulis > Engraulis encrasicolus. The sequence continues at coordinate 8,945,673 of NC_085873.1, forward strand.
TTTTTAAGCTTTGTCTGCACAACCAAGATCACTACAGTGAAAGCACACACGCACGCACACACAAAAAAGGAGACATTTTGATACACATTTCAGTCAAGGCAAATAGGAAAAAAACACAAAAACAAAAACATATGTGTAAACATTAACAGAACACAAAGGAGGCCACTCCTCTAACACAAGAGGGTGGCATTCTGTAGTCAACATACACATACTAAATAAAGAAAAAAAATATCTGCGCTTTTCAGTCACTATTGCTTTTTTTCTTTGTGGTTTTTCTTCTTACTGCATTGTGCGGCTTGCCTGTGACTGATACCTCTGCCATAGACTAGGCCAGATCCAACGAGACAAGACAAGCCCAGATCCAACAAAACCAGACCAGCTCAGCTCTGGTGGCCATTTTTAAGCCCTGCACGCTCTTCCTCTGGATTCATTTGGCTCTCGGGCTACCCGCACCCATGCACTCGTTCGCCCACGACACCTAGCCTTGCTGGGGCGCACACATACCCTACCACCCACCCTGCTGTCACGGCGGCCGCACCGGAGACACACAGGGACTCGGCAGACTCAAGGACTCCGTCTTGAGACCTTTCTCTGTGGCCCTCCTCGGACTTCTCTCGAGGCTTTACCAGCGCAGGTGGCGACTGTGGTGTTGGGAGATATGGCTGAACGTCGTTGACACTCAGCCCATCCCCATGACGCTTTTCTTTTCTTAAAAAAAGTTCTGCATGTGTGTGTGTCTGTGTTGATTTTATGTTTTATTCTTAAGTATTGAACTTCACATTCTAAAGTTTTTTATGTTATTTTCTACAGTTTCTGTGTGGAGCGTTTTTCTTTTGATTTTCAACGCGGCATCGACTTCGGTCATCCAGCCAGGGCAGTTCGAAGTTCCTGTGTCCGGGAAAAGAAGTGTGTGGGTGAAACTGACGCAACCGAAAGTCCTGAAAACTGTCAATGACTCAATACATTGTATGACGTGTATTTTTTATTTTATTCTTGAGGTAGGTCTAACTATTGATATTATGATCATGTATGACAGACTATATAAAAAATAAATCAAAGTACATAATATGCTCAAGTGAGACAGAATTAACACTTACTCTGGGGCTAGGTTAGGTAAAGGTCTTCCAAAAGCCATGACTGGTAGAAATGGTGTGATTATGATGGATTCCACTGCAAACAAAACACATAAAACTATTTCTTTATGTTCAGGTATGGGAGAACAACAACAATCACACAAAACACCTCAACCTAGCATTCAGCTAACACAACTGTCTTTCCCGAGATGTACTGTAATTGTTCCTTTTTTTGTTACCCAACACATAGATCATTGGCATGTACACGTCAAAAGGTTTGCGTGAACTGGCACGATTCTTAGCCTGAAAACTTTATATTTCCCCAGATAGAACTGGTACATCCAGTCTGAATCAAGCACTTCAATTTGGGACCGGAAGGCTGTTGGGGCCACTCAAGACAAAACAAACGTACCATCCTCCATCTCGGGATAGAAAGATGTGAGGTCAGGCTCCGTCTCCGGTACGGGCGCCTTCTTCTCCATGCGCTGTTGCAGCCTCTGGAGCATCCGCTGCTCTCGGAACCTCTGGATGTCCCACCTGTGGCGCCAAACAACAGAAAACGTCATTATCCCAAAGGGAAATTCAAGGTCAAGGTGAATATGTAGCAGCCAGGTGTGAATGCTCAGAGACCTTCGTCAGAATTTAATTCATTAAATGTTGAATGTGTACTCTGATTTGCACATAAGCTTTTCCAAAGAAAGCTTGTCCAAGCGAGTACAATTTTTCCTCATTTTTACAATTTGACTTCTTTACTTCATTTAATTTCTTCAAGGACGTATACTTAAAGGTGCATTGTGTAATATTTTTAGTAGTTTATTTCCAGAATTCATGCTGCCCAATCACAAATGCCTTTTTTATGAATACTTACCACCACCATCAAATTCTACGTATTGATTATGACTGGGAAAATAGCACTTTTCATACATGAAAAGGGGGATCTTCTCCATTGTCCACCATTTTGAATCTCCAGTAATAGACATTTTTAGCTGCAAAACTTACTGTATTTTTATAAATATTTATGAAAAGATTTGGCTGTGGACAACACAGATTCAGTGAACAGCATAGTTGCAATACCTACTCTTCAATCTTACACAGTGCACCTTTAAGTGTGTATGGAGGATAATGTGTTGACCTTTCGCAGGTGGACAAGCTAAAGAATAGCCTTGAGTGGGAAGTAACCTAGAGAATACCCACCTTTTCCGTCGTTTCTCATCCGTCTCATGCTTTAAATGTCTTTTCAGGAAGATGCCATCATCCGTATTCTAAAGGGGGATAATAAATCAGAAATTAATAACAATGAAATAACAGTTTTAAGAGCCTACAAAGAGTAACCAACACTAAATTAATGCATCTATTTGCATGTGAAAATGTAAATGTTAAACAAATATCTTTTGTTGAGAGACTACCCAAAAGCTGAGACTACCAAAAAGCCATAACTATGAATATATATATTATAAATGAACCTGATCAATGAATGAACATTATCCGTTTTTACATTCTAATGAAACATATAGCCATTAAGGTAATCCTGGGCCAGACTGGTCTTCATACACTTATCCAGTGGTTCCCAAACCATTTCTGCTGGGACACCCTTTTGGACCCAAGAATATTTTCGCGACCCCCCCCCTCCCCACCTCCCATTTTCCAAATGCTAAAACATGTTTTTCTATTTTTTAACGTAAACCACAGGTTTATTACCCATTGAAGGGAATATTTGGAATGGATCATGGAATTTGCCCACTATGTCTCACCTCTGGGATGTCAGAGGCTTCAATGTCATGTAGCGGTTCTACACTCCTTTCCCGCCACGATGGAACTAAAGACAAAAACACAGGAAGGGGAACAAGTGTCAAACATCAATGGAAGCATTAGCAGGGTTTCTGCACATTTTGGATCACCAAATATAAGACTTTTTAAGACAAATATAAGACCTCTGATGATAAAATATAAGACCACCGCTCGGGGTGAGGCATTGCAATATTGCTAATGTTATTAGTTTGCATTGCTATAATGAAATGTAGGCCTAGTACATAATTATATATAATAAACAATATTATATGACTACTGTGCTTTTATAGTGTAGCCTAGGGTAAACACAGTGTAAGTGTAAGCAGTAGCAAGGTGTAACTGATCTGTAGGCCTACAGACACCATGCATGCATATGGTCAGTTAACTGACAACTGGCATTTAATTGAGGGTCCCACGCATGTTTTGACGGCCTATGGAAAACTCAGATGAATGTTCATCAAATGCCTTTAAATGTACACATTAAAAATGGCTCAACAATTAATCATTTCTGATGGATAAATAGTTGAATGCACTTTGCTATTAGGAGAGATGACACCTGGTGTCAAAAGGGTTAAATGTACGACTACTCTGAGTGCCGTTTCTCCTCCTCCAGCTCGCTTTATCAGAGACGGGTAGCAGAAGCAAGCGTTCTAATTTGAGCAGCCTGTCTGTAGTTTGTTGTTCTCAACAAACAGCGCACAACTTGGAAGCGATTTCCAGCATGTCCATAACAAGCATTTAGCGCGTTTACCGTTGCCCATCTGGGTACCGATTTGGATATTACGCACCTCGCCAGATCATTGGCTTCGATTTCGTATTGCCTCGCGCTCACTTCCTCATGCTGCCATCATGTTAACGAAATCATTTTGCATTTGACAGAGGCCTCAAATAGCCTGTCACGTATCTAGAGGCGATTTTGAAAGTGTAGGCTATTGTATGAAGGAACATTTATTTTCGAATACGGTCATAATGGACTTTATGAAATGAACCCTTTACATTTAGCAAACGCTTCTACCCAAACGCGAGGGCATGGCTAACATGCTTACGATAGACAAGATTTAAAACTTACACTCAACGACTGATTAGGCTATGCGTCCTCCCGACACAGTTAACATCAAGCTTCATATTCCGACGTTGCTTTGGATAGCACCTAACCGTTTTATTTCTTGTCCTCAAGCCACATTACACTGAACGTGCATCTATCTACCCATCTCGATTCACGTTCATATTTTTTCGACAACTTTTTAGACTGTTTCTAATAGAACATTCAAGTAGGCTAGACGGCTCTGGCTGTACCCACAGGTCTGCGGCTGCCCCCGCTGTGTGGCCAGCGGGCTGCGCTGCGCCACAAACACAGATCAGTTTCATCTACTTTTCCGCATCTTGATAAGGGACGTATGCCGGTTAAATAAGGTTTATAGCGTCAAAAAATAGACCTTTTTCTTACACTCAAGCTACCCAGGGGAAATATAAGACCTCCCACGTAAATATAATACCACACTTCCAAAAATTGGCGAAATATAATGCTTTATAAGACCTTAAAAAACAAATATTAAAAGTAAGACTTTATAAGACTTTTTAAGGATCCGCGGAGACCCTGATTAGGAAGAAAAAAAACTGGAGGTTCAAACCAGAAGACCAGACAACCCTAGCCCCTGAAAACAATTCTGATGCATACGTTATCAACTGTATGCATCACCAGCGATCTAGGTTTGTGAAGATAGTCATGGATCCAGATCATGCCAGTCAAAAGAGATTAGTTCAAGCTGATTTCAAGATGTATTCAAGCACCAAAAAGTGGCTCAGTTACAACCACAAAAAAATGTGATATCTTGTATGCATATGGCGTTTTATTAGCCTAGCGCAGCCAGACCCGTACAGCAAAAAGCTGTACCAGGGTCTAGGAGAGCTGGGCAGCAGTGTGGGCGGGATAAACGGTTGCTTCAGCACTCAACGTCACGCAATTGGATGGCAAACAACCAATCCCCACACACTTCTGTGTAACGTCACAGCTGTCTCGTACACGCGACACACCCCTTTGTTGAAGCGGCAATTTCGAGCCGTCGTAGCAGTGAATTCGTGTGATGACCACAGCCACAAACAAGTTTCCTAATAAATCGTGTTTTCATTTATACAGTTCAAAAATGCATCGTTTTCAACCACATGGCCCTCCTTGATCAATCAGCGAAATGTCGAGCAATTTGGGGCTTGTTAAATGGTTATATTTATGATTGTTGTCAACATGGCATGTTCGGTGTTAGCTAGCTAGCTGTATACCCATAACTAATACATGGCTAGCCGCTAGGTCGGTAGACCAGGTGTCATTCCCATCTATTTAGTAAGCGACTTACAGACTTTCAAAGCTCCCAAATGTCTCGTTTTTAATGACATGGATCTTATTAGAATTTGGGGCAGGCATATAATACAAGGCTGGATACCTAGCTCTGCTATTGACGACAGGTTAGCAAGCCACTAGCGGGCCTCTTTGTAGGTGAGGCGGCAACTTCCAGCCGTCGTAGCAGTGAATTCGTGTGATGACCACAGCCACAAACAAGTTTCCTAATAAATCGTGTTTTCACTTATACAGTTCAAAAATGCCTCGTTTTCAACCACATGACCCTCCTTGATCAATCAGCAAAATGTCGAGCAATTTGGGGCTTGTTAAATGGTTATATTTATGATTGTTGTCAACATGGCATGTTCGGCGTTAGCTAGCCAGCTACCCATAACTTTCCCGGATTGTCGCTCCCAACGCAGGACGCTCCCCGGTCAGCTCGCTCCCACTAGCCAGACTATCGATCCCACCGCCATATAACGGAGCTAGTTATCTTTTTGATGTTAGTTTTTTGTTTCTAACCCTAGTTTTTTTTTCTAAGACTAACCCTAACCTAACCCTAACCTGGATACCTAGGTCTGTGTTGTTGACGACAGGTTAGCTAGCCACTAGCTTGGTAGACTCGGTGTCATTCCCATCTATTTAGTAAGCTACTCAAAGACTTCCAAAGCTCCCAAATGTCTCGTTTTTAATGGCATGTGTCTTGTTAGAAATTGGGGCAACAATTTCATTCTACACCTACAGTAGTGGTCTGATAATAACGTGTGACTATCTGGTTCTGTAAAATGCTCAACTTAGCTTACCGAGCTAGTTTAAAACATCAAATGATCAAATGGTAATGTGTTGAGATCTATTTGTGCCCCATAAGTTCATGGTGTATTACATCAATCCATGTCAGCCACGAAATGTATTATCATCCAGGCTTTTTAAATTAAGTAAACACTTTCGTGCTGTATGTAGCACGGACGGACACCATGCTTCTTCTTAGAAAGTTTCCTGTTTACTAGGTAGCCCGGCCCCCTCGCGATTTGATTGGCCCTGTCATCGGATAACTTTCAGCCTCGCAAAACGACCGGGGTCCGCTAGACTGCCCCCGGGAGCAAATTCAATTTGCGGTCGCTAGGGGCGTCTAGATTTCTAGGCTAGCGTTTTATACACTAGGCTTTATGCTGGATGTGTGTAAACAGATAAAATCAGTCAAATTTTGTATGCAAGTGGCCAATAAATAAGGCATGTATTTGACCATCAGCAGCAATCTCTAGCCATCAAAACGGCACACAGACAGTCGCGATCCACTCACTGTCAACGTCCTCCTCCTTGCAGGGCGAGCTCTCGCGGAGCGGGGAGAGAGGCGGTTGTTTCCAGCAGCAGAGGTACATCTCCGTGGTGGTCATGTAGGGCAGGTCCTCCATGGCAGGCTCCTCAGGCTCACGGAGATCATGGTCCCTTGTCGTGGACCGCACCGGCCGCAGCACAGGGGAGGCCTGGCCCGCAGGCTGCCTGTGGCTGTGGTGACTGTGGCTGAGGGGGGGCTCGTGTCTGCTGTGGAGGGGCTCGGGGGAGTCGGGCTCATGCTTGATGTGGTGCACGTCACGGTGGTAGAGCTGCTGGCTTGGAGGAGGTGGGGGTGAGGCGGCGGCAGACTTCTCCACCATGTCATGCCTGTCGCCCTTTTGGGATTGGCTGAGCTTGGCCGCCTTCCCTCTGGGCTTCCCGGCCGGCAGTTTGGGCTCTGATGCTCCCAGTTTCCTGTGAAGCAGTGACGAGGCGGCCATTATGGTAGGAGTACACGACAAAAGTAGATGACATTACTGATTATTACGCAATTATGACATTAAAGTTCAGAAATGAATGCTGCTCTATAAAAACAAAGTGCAGAATTTAAAGTTGGGGCGAAAAATGCCTTAGAATTTATGACACAGAATTTATTAAAACATTGTTGTGAGTGCAGTAGCCATGAGCCATTAAGGTATGTTCATCATAGGAGTGCAATAGAGCACTTTACTAAACAGTAACACATTATCAACAAGTTAACAAACATGTTTCAAGCAACAATGTCACACACACACACACACACACACACACACACACACACACACACACACACACACACACACACACCCCAATCCACACCATGGGCGTAATTTATGGGGAGGATGGTGGGGACATGTCAATACAGCTTTTGTGATGTACCCACCATTTGTTAACAAATATAATGTGAAAATATTAACTCTGGAAATTTTGTCCCCACCACTTTCCAAACCAAACCTACACCATTGCCCCCAGCACACACACACACCTTTTCTGCCCTTTGCCATCCTTATTATTGTGGACGGCGGCATTTTTAGGTGGCCCGGCTTGGCCTGCGTCCTCCCCCGCCTCCCAGAAGTCCTCAGATTCGGGCACCCATCTCTCCAGTGGCTGGAAGAGGCGCTTGTTCCGTGGCGCATTGCTGATCAGCTGCAAACGCCTCTCCATACGCTCTATCCGTGCAAGCAACTGAAATAAAAACACACACACCACATCATTAGTATTACTACAAGAAAGAAATGACAGGTATATGAAATTAATATCAAGAGGGTAGTTGGTGGAATGTACACACTGTAGAGTTTGTCATGGCTTTTGTGTTGTGAATATAAGGTAGTATTCTGTACTCAATTTAAGTAAGCAGTTAAGTAGCAGAACTGGGTAATATTAATGGCAATTGAATCATTAAAAAGGCCTGCTGTGTTGTGATTTTGTTCATGTCAAGATGTGCTCCGACATGCAAGTTGATGGGTAATATTCCAGGGGATGATGTATGGAGGTACCAGGGGTGGAAAAGTAACTTATTACTTTTACTCAATATTGTACTTGAGTAGCTTTTATGAATACTTTGTACTTTTTAAGTAATTTTTTAAATTAATACTTTTACTTGTACTTGAGTACATTTTGACCCAAGCACTTCACTCAATTACACTGGAACCTGGCCTGAGTACTGAGTAAAAAAAATTGACTGAGAGACAAAATGCCATGCACAATAATGCCACAATCCGCCGGAAATGAAAGATTGTGCAGGATGGCACACAGCATTTCCACTATTTTACTATCTTGTATCAATGTATTGGATGATGGCTGGTGCCAAGCAAGAGATAGGTTATGGAGGACGATATTCAAGAAAAATAAACATGACATTCTCAAGACGAAAGCTAATTAAAAATAACTAAGTACTTTTTACTCAAATTACATTTTAAGTGAAGTACTTTTTACTTTTACTTGAGTAGATTTTTAGATGGGTACTTTTACTTGTACTTGAGTAGAATTTAGGCAAAGTAAAGATACTTTTACTTGAGTACACATTTTCTGCACTCTTTCCACCTCTGGGAGGTACACACAAAACAAGTGATAAACGGGCATTTCTCTGTGACATATTGGGATTAACCATTGTGTTCATACTGGTAGATGTGCTCCGACATGCAAGTTGATGGGTAATATTCCAGGGGATGATGTATGGAGGTACACACAAAACAAGTGATAAACGGGCATTTCTCTGTGACATATTGGGATTAACCATTGTGTTCATACTGGTCCTCAATCCTATATGCTGCATCCCATTTGAAGATGATGACATCTACAGATAGTGATGCTGCTTTGCTTTTCTAGTGCATACCGTATCCCTGTCAGATTTCAGCTCATCTATCTCCTTGTCCTTCGTCTGAAGCTCCTGCTGCTGCTGCTCGATGAGATCCAGCTGAAGCAGGAGAATCTGCCGGAGGCAGGTGGCCTGAGCATGGGGGTGACTCGGGGTCTTCCTGATGGTCCTCCGCTGCTTGCCGTCCGTGCTGGCCTCCAGTGATGCCGCGTTGGGCAGACCCGTGCCATCGATGCCCCTGGCGTTGCCGTCCGTGCCGGCATCCCTGGAGTTGCTGTGCGAATTCATTGCTATGGGGTCATCCACAGCATTAGTCTGTCCAAGAGGAGTTTTGGTTTTTACAGGGGTTCCCTCGCCCCCCATGGGTTTGGCCTGGGATGACAGCGTCCCTGCGCTCTCAGACGCGCACCCGGGCGGAACCGGTCCCGTCGTTTTGGTGCTACCGAGTGGGGTCCGGTCCGGTCTGGGAAGGTTATTCACGTCCAGTTTCCAAGATCTGCCGAGCAGTCCGCCACTAGAAGCGTGTCTCCCCCAGAGACTGTGGGAATGTCCGAACCCAATGCACACGGGAATGCTCGGGTAACGACAGAGTGACCAGTCGCTATGTCAGCTTTGTCAAGGTCGAGCTTTTCTGGGTCCAATTTCAGAACGTGCATTAGTAAACAAAGCATGTCACATAGCCGAGGGGAGTAAAACACAAAAAATCGGAACTGCAACGTAGGTAGGAGAGGTTGAGCACCGCCAGTGGAAAGGTGCTGTTATGTAGAAATGTCACGTCTTCACCCTAAAACAATACAAAGGCAAATATGAAAGATTTATACCAAAACACTTTGATGGTCCATGAAAATAACAGTGGTAGTGGCGTTAGCGAGGAAGCTCGTTCATTTGACATAATAAACATTCATTACATGCTATTGCAAAGACACAGCGAGGGCAACATAACAAACCTTGTGCGTATAAGCAGAGTAAATCACAGTTACACCAGAAGCGAGACGCCATGAAGGAGAATTATGTTGATGTGGTGGCGCAATCGACAAGCTAACGCTACGAACCCCCACAATAAAAAAAAAAACACTGACACACAGACACCCTTCATTATGTTACACACAATCTGGCTATTGACAACGGCAAAACAAAACACAGGAAACGCTGCGTAGGTGCAATTGGGAAAAGAATATTTCTGAGCGCCTTTCAATACAACACCGTTATCCAAAAGGTGCAAAGATGCTAGCCTGGTAGACGATTTACGAATAACTAGTACCTAGCATAGAGCCCTAATGTTAGCTGGTTGGTGGTTAGCACGAGCCGTTTGCTACGGGCTGTGCTTCTACCAAACCAGCGGTAGAACTAGCCTTCATACGTCTTGGCAATAATGGCGTCTGTGCTGTACCCACTTTCAAATACAGGATTTGGGGGCTTCTGGTGCCCAAAGCAACCCCAAGCGTCTTATATACGTTTCAAGTGTTACATTATAATCATGAGACAAAGCAAGTTCCTTCTACCTTATTGTTTTAACGGCGCAGGGCCTTTTCTTAAACGTAGCTTCACCATTCACTCAACCACAGCAAGCTAGCGTTCTGCTGTGCTAGCTGCGAAGCTAGCCTATCTCTGGCACCAATATTGGTTAGCTAGCTGCTAGCTGTGGTGAGAGGGAAAACAATAACAAGACTTGCTGGCAAGCTGGCGTTAAAATATTTACCTCAATAGTAGCATGCCTGCAAGGTCTTACGTTTTCGTTCATTTGTGTCGCATTTAACTGTTTCAAACATGCTTGGACTGTTTATACACGTTAGTTACTGATCAAACATTATGTACATTACTTTTAACGAATCCTCAATTTTTCTGCAAAGCTTCTTCAATCCACTTCATGTTTCCGCTCATTTCAAAACATGTTTAAACACCATTGAGTGCGCACGCGCTTCATGCGTGTAGGGCGGGATCCCAAGAAGTTTAAAAATCAGATATGACGTCATTTTTAGGGCGGGTTACAGGCAGAGCCGTAGAACTATCATTTTACAGGTCGCTTTTTGTTACAAAGTATCATTTTGAGTTGTTTAATTGATGACCTAGCATATGTTTGTTGAATAGAATATAATGGCAACTCATTTAATTCAGACTACAGGCCTACGCAACAACACCTATAACTTACAGGCATATTTAATTTAATTTAATTTATTTAACGCATGTTCAGGCCTTTTCAGCAGCTGATCAAAGATCCTTTGCAGATTCACTGTAGGATAGCTAACTGACACTGCTTCTGCTATAATGACAATCAGTCATTTAAGTTTTTTTCCCTTTTTTTTGGTCTTTCACTACTTAATTTGACAGGACAGTGGGAGAGGTGGACAGGAAGCGAATTGGGAGAGAGATGGTGCTCTCCCCCATCCTCCTCCATGACTGAGGTACCCTGAGCATGGTACCGTTCCGCCGCACTGCTCCCTTGGGGCGCCATTGGGGGCTGTCTCCTTACACGGGTGAGACATAAATGCAATTTCGCTGTGTGCAGTGCAGTGTTCACTTGTGTACTGTGGAGTGCTGTGTGTCACAATGACAATGGGAGGTGGGCAGTTGGGCTTTCAAACAGTCCGTAAAAAAATACAAAAAATACAAATACAAAAAAACATTTTCGAACATTCAGACACAGGTCAATACCATCATGGGCCTTTAATGTAGATTAGTTGTTCTGCTATTTGCAGCACAGACAACTTCCTATGAGGAGAAAATCTGAGGCACTCAATGTTATAATTTTAGTACGTGTTTCAGTCCTCATGGCCTTCTTCATACCCTGAAGAAGGCCATAAGGTCCAAAACGCGTAGGCCAAGTCCAAAAGCGGGTCCCTGCTGAAAAAGTTGGGAACTAGGGCCTAGTGCTCTACAGAACCATGTGAAGAAAGTTTATCATAAAAAACTCAGCTGACTCAACCCATTCCATGGCATCAAGATTATAAAAAAGAGAAAAATCTTAACAGCCTATTTTTTTTACTGTGTGAAACTAAATTCCAATCTTATAATCTTATTGTAAAAAACAGTTCAATAAGCTTGTCTTTGTGTTAGTGATGGCATATTAGACCATATGTAACCCCCCGCCCCCTACCCCCAGAAGCAGTGACTACTCATGCTGCTTTAAACCACTCCTCAGTTTGAGTCTGATTATATGAATGAATGAATTTTGAATCATAAAAAGACTGATTAGATTTCGTCATGTCAGACATTGTAAGAACATAATGTAAGATGAGAAGATATATTTTCTGTTAAATCCTCGCTGTTTGATTTTTCTGTGGAAACATATATTTCTAAACATAGTGGTTCTCAACCTTTTTCAACAAATGCCCCCTTGACCTCACCATAGCCCTCCCAACGCCCCTTTACCTCATCATAAGCCTGCCAATGCCCCCCTTAGTATAGAAAAATAAAACAGACTAATGCCCCCAAATGGGTACTAAGCCCCGCTCCCACTTAGCTGTATACTTCTCAACGCCCCCCTAGGGCTCCCGAACGCCCCCTGGGGGGCTTTGGCGCCCCTGTTGAGAAATGCTATCTTCACAGATGCAATAAAATAATACAATAGGCCTACATTTTAACTTGCAGTGCGGGCATCTCATTGCCATGGCATGTGGTCTCATTTCAACTGAAAAAAAACCCACCAAGCTAACATCTCAATCGACTAAAAATATATAATCTGAGCACCTGTTGACGCCAGACGGGCCACTTTTGCTTAATTGCCATCTCAGTGATTCACAACAATTTTCTAATCAGTTTCCGGGATCTCCTGCAAAGAAAATAATAACTGTGACTCCACATCATGAGCAATCAGTGTTCGGCTAACATAATTGACTGTACAATGAGGTTAATTACCCATGAAAGACGTTTTCCTGTGACAGCCACCGGTAATTTAACCAAATCCACAGGGAAAAGTTCCCTTTTCGTCAACGAGTGGGGGGAATGAGAAAACAAATCGTGAGGCAAAAAGTTTCCAATTTTAGCATGGAAAAAGAAAAGAAAATCTTATCAGTGTTTACACCTGAATATTAGCCCCACCATTAAATTCCCTAATGCAAGCCGAGGTAAGTGCTTTTTGCTGTCTTGATTTTTCCTGGACACGTAATGCAGCGGTATATATAAAAGGCCCACTTCATCTTAATGTCACACAGCTCATTCCAATCAGACTGACCACACGAGATCTCTCTCACACACTCACACAGGGTAAGGACCAAATTGACTTGTGCAGCTGTTGCTCATAGTTCCTCAGTAGAAGGCGAGGTACAGTGTAGAGACACAGCTAGGAATGGTGTGCTACTGGCTCTAGTACTGTTCTTGAAATTTGTTTACATTTTTATTTTTGTGTATTGAGGAACCGGATGGTAAAATTGTATTTTTTCCCACAGATATTCCAAGATGAAAAGTGCCCTGTTCGTCGTGGTGGCTCTCTGCCTAGGCACCTGCAAGCTGGCTGAGGCAAAAGCCCTAGGTGATGAGAAGAGGTAAGACTTCAGAATTTTGTCTCAGGTGCTCTGTCATTTCAGGTGCATCTGTCAGCTGCTCTGAGCAATTTGCCTATTTCATCCGAATTTGTCACTTGCAACATGGTGACATGATTTGAACAGCACATCGAAGTAAAGCTGCTCTATTGGAGACCTGGGCTGCAGTGTCACTGCACATCAGACATGAAGTCTCAACACACTGCATCAAACACTGCACTAAATGGATTTTCACAAAGGATGCAAGACCTAATAGTCATATAATAACAATTGTGTTAGCAATGGTTAAAAAAAAAAAAGATATACAGGTACGTGGGGGCATTTTTACCTTTATTTAAATAGGACAGAGTGACAGGAAATTAATGAAAGAGAAAGATCGGGAAGAATTGGGCAAATGAGCTTGAACCCAGGTGCCTTGCATAATGGTAGGCTACAGCGCTTTAGCCCACTCAGCCACGGTACCCTTGTAAGGGTGTTGTTGACTCACTGGGTGACAGCCGTTTTTGAAGTCATACAACCCAGCAGTACCGGAGCATTTTCAGCATTTTGGGTGTTTCTTTAACACCCACAGAAAATGTAATTCTCTGCCTATGTAAACACCACACCATAAAAAAACTGAATTGACACACTTAGGCATCATTGGCACTTTATGTTAGGATCTGAAACGACATGACGTTATTGGCATCAAGTGAGGTAAATGCATGTTATCAGTGGTGACAAGTAGCGTGTACAAAATGCATTTGTATAACTACTGTGTGGTATTTGTGGCTTATTTTCAAAGTCTACTCAAGGATGGGGTGCATGTTGAGCGTCGCTACGCTGAATCCACCATCGCAAGTGACATCAGCAAAATCATGGACTCCATGGTGCAGAAGAACTTTGTCAACTTCCTTCTCAATCAAAGGGAGAAAAAGAGCGAGTGAGTTAGAACACTGTCAGTATTTTATTGAACATGTTCCTTGTTTCTTTGTCTGTATTTACCAATAGCCATTAACATCTCATAATTGAAAATGTGAGCGACTGTGGATATTTAGCCTAATAATATGGTGCAATTACTGGTACTCAATAATTTTCTTCATTTTGAAAATAAGGCTGCTCCATTTCCATACTAGTGCTTCAGACGTTTCTTTTTCACTTGCCCAACCTTCCTGAAAAAAATAAAATAAAAATATTTTATCTGAACAAAATGTCCCCTTAGGCCCCTTATGGATCCAGAGGATGAGGAGACTTATGATTTGGACTTCCTGAAAAAGCAGCTCAGTTCATGGGTGCACAGCAAGGGGATCCGAACTGGGTATGTTTTATTTTTTATTCTTATTTTTATTTTTTTGTCATGATGTCTGCATATTTGTTTTTTATGTGGTGTAGTTTTCACCACACGTGGCATTTATTGGCTATGATGCGTACCGTTCTGCCAGTGGAAGGCATGCAGTTCTAATCATTGAAAAGATTTTACTACCACAGTACTACTACGATATTACACAGAATCTTTAGTGATACAATCTGGTAACAGTAAATCTATAACGAGTTCATATTCATCTTTGGCACATTTGCTGTGTTCACAGTGCTCAGTGACCTGTTATCAGAGAGCCACATCAAGAAAACTCAGAAGAAGGACCCGTTCATGGAGAAAATGTTGACCCTACAGCCTACTGCAATGGACAGGATAGAGAGATGACACCCAGTTCAGCATGTTATGACGAATGACCCCTTGACCTCTCATGTCAGTCAAAATGATCTATTTACTTATGGAAAAAGCAATCATCTTGTTAATAAATTAAAGGTGTTTTGATAATTTCACAATTGTTCTTGGGTCCTTTTGTGTTGACCAAAAGTTATTTTTTTAGCCGTTTAAAGCAATGCAAGAGTGCGTCATGACTGCAAATGGGGCAGGGCACATGATTGCTTTTGGCTATAGCCACACACTTTCCGCAATAATAATAATAATAATAATAATAATAATAATAAAACATTTTATTTTTGATCGCCTTTCAAAATACCCAAGGACACTTTACAATCAAAACAAATACATAACAGTAGGGAAAGTATAACAAAGCTTCAGTGAATTAACAATAGTAGAGTAATTAAAATGCAAAAATAAAATAGAAATAAAAGTACAATAAAAATAAGAATGCCACCTTTTGAAATGTGTTTTCAGTTCCGTAATGTTATAGGTAAACATGAATTTTGGCTTTGTTTTATATCAACAATCACCACAAGGCTACCAATAAAACAATCTGTGGCTGTACCTTTAAAAGTAGGGGGTGGGGGGGGGTGGGGGCACTCCACTCTATTTCCATTCCAACACCGTAGATGGCAATATCGTGCGCGTCTTGTCGTGCGCCTTCGTCTACTCACATTAGAGCCGAAGAAGAACGCAGGAATTCACTTCCTGGTGTGCATAAGTTGTTTTGCGGACTTGTGTGAGCAACAACAAATAAAACATGTAAGAATAGGATAGTCATTGTGGAATGGTCAGAACATATCACTTGTATTTATCTAAATGAGTAAATAAGTAATTGAACAGGTGGCAAAGCTACTGCGCAGGCATTATATTCGTCAACAACAACACAAGGAACATCAGCATAATATCGTGGAATACAGTCTGAATCAAAACACTGAGTGAAGTGTCTTCTGCCTGGAGCGTTTTGCAACACAACTGAGTCAAAATGAGGAGAGGTGTCGGTGCGGGGGCCATTGCCAAAAAGAAGCTGGCAGAGGTATGAACCTGTATTGTGTTCTGTTTATTATAAAACATCTATTGGTGTTGGTGTGTGGGGGATTAATTATAGGCTATTATTATATGGTTGTGACGTCATCTGTCGAATGCTCCATTCATTTCAACGGGGCTCCCCAACGTTCGGACGTCTGTTATTTTTCGATAACGGACGGGTTGGTCTATAACAGACCGCTGTCAATGGCAACAAGACTTTTCACTGCTAAAGCGACTTTTCAACAAGACTAATCAGCTGCTGTGATAGACAGCACCCGTTGTCCTGGCTACCGCTGTCAATGGCAACAAGACGTTCACTGCTAAAGCCACTGGCTTGTATACAAGTCAGTGGCTAAAGCGAATGTTTCATATCACTCCGCAGGGGGTCCGGTCTTTTGTCACTCTAATCAGCTGCTGTGATAGACAACACCTGTTGTCCTGGCTAGCCTACCTAGCTGTTGCCTAGCGGTGTTCCACAACGGCAATGTTTTGTTTTGCGCAGCAACAATCTTAACATTAAATATGTCTAAAGAAATGTCCCCGCATGTGTGAATCATTTAAGTATATCCATATAATAAGCGGGTTAACTTTCGGCGAGTCGGTCGCTTTGTGGAATAGCAGCACTTCAGAGAGAACAAGACCCCTCCGCTCCGCGTCGGGGTCTAAAGATTCTCTCTGTCGTGCTGCTATTCCACGGTAGCGACCTTCTCGCCGAACGTTAACCCTTACTTAATGAACGTACAATCATTACGCTCGCTCAAAAACGACTTGTTTTGGTTACATTTTAAGGTATGGTGAAGAACAGTTTTTATTTCACCACAAACCAAACCCGCGCACCTTGTCAAATCTGGCCTTAGGAAGGGGTTGGGACAGGAATTCCCATGTCCGTGTCTGTCTGTGTGATCACCTGCAGTTTTTGGGGTCTCCAGAGGGTGACGCCAAAACAAACTCACATGCATCAGGCTTGGGGGGCAGGTTACCATGATGCCAACTCTGATTGCTCTGGTTTATAATATCATACAGTTGTACTCTCTTACGTCTTGGGAAAATAAAACACGTGAATAGTTGAGCCTTATTTCACCAGAAACCTCATCAGTGCACTTCTACTCACTCAGGCCAAGTACAAAGAAAGAGGCACCGTTCTGGCTGAAGATCAGATTGTACAGGTAAGCTTGAAACACAGCAGCAGGGCCGTAGGCATAATAATTCCAATAGCAATCTGTTGTTCCTTATCAGCGGTATCCCATCAGTCCCAGCTCATAAACCACTGCACTTCCTCCAGATGTCCAAACAATTGGAAACATTCAAGACCCACTTGGAGGAGTTTGCCAGCAAGCACAAACAGGAGATCCGGAAGAACTCCCAGTTCCGCCTGCAGTTTCAGGAAATGTGCGCCACCATCGGCGTCGACCCCCTGGCCTGTATGACTCTATATAGCATTACCTTCAAAACACATTGAATACCTTAGCTCAGCGGTTCCCAAACTGGTGGTTAAAACCCCTAGGTGGAGTTGCAGAAGTACTATAGGGGGGTCATGGAGAAGAGTTAAAAAACCTTGAATAGTGTATATGCTTTCATAAATAAATAAATTGGTTAGTACAATTATTCACTTGAATTGTAACACATGTCTTTGTTGCTAAATTTAGTTTAGCAATATTATATGGAATATTGGGGTGGGTGGGCAGGCCACAAATATACAATATTTTTAGGACCAAAACGGGGTCCCAGCAGAAAAAGTTTGGGAACCACTGCCTTAGCTGGTACAGGCCTGACTTTAAAGCAGTGGCTTGTATGAGTTTATGATATTCACATCCTTTTAAAGAATGTTCATGGTTTAGCTCACTCTGGCTTGTATGAGTATATGATTTCCTCAAAAATAATTACATAGAAACTGAAACAATTATATCAATAAAGCAAAAGTGTGTATTGTGTTCAACAGCG
Organism: Engraulis encrasicolus; assembly: GCF_034702125.1. NCBI lineage: Eukaryota > Metazoa > Chordata > Actinopteri > Clupeiformes > Engraulidae > Engraulis > Engraulis encrasicolus. The sequence goes on from NC_085873.1 coordinate 8,963,632, forward strand.
GGTAAAGGGTTCTGGTCAGAAATGCTTGGAGTTGGAGACTTCTACTATGAACTTGGTGTGCAGATTATTGAAGTTTGTCTTGCTCTGAAGCACAGAAATGGTGGTAAGTCTTCGGTGATATATTTTATTGCCATTAAAAAACACAGTAGTTACACAACACAGTAGTTCATCTTTGGAAATGGTAATAAACTCTCAGTTATTATATAATGTTATATGCATATGTTGAACTGGTATTTAACTGGTTGTATAGCATGATATTCAACTATCAAAACTTCTCAGATGAGTATAGTTGGTTGCCTTGAAAGCACACTGTATGCATGATTTAATGCCAATCCCTACAATTTCACATCACAAAAGTGCATGAAGAGTTCAGATGCAAAACCCCCTAACTCCATTTCTGAAGACCTGCACGTCTATATTTTTAGAGAACCCTGTTGTTGGTTTGGTTTACATTTATGTACTTGATAATACATATAAATAGTTATATTACATAAATAAAATATAGAATATGCATTTTTTATAGCTTTGTATTAAATAAAAATGAATTAAGATTATTTTCTGAAAAGGCGCTTAGGGGGTTTTGCATCTGAACTCTTCGCATCTTCATTGACGGCATGATATTAAACTCTCAAACAGCAACACATTTCAGACTCTCTATTTTGTAGGTTGCCTCGAAAGCACATTCTTGACATTCCTGAGCTATGTCTCTGACTCATGTGAGCAGCCATTGTTTTAAAGAGGCATTCTTGCCACTTTGTTGTTGTTACTGTTGTGCAGGCCTTATCACCTTGGATGAGCTCCATCACCGCGTGCTGAAGGGAAGGGGGAAGTACGGCCAGGATGTCAGCCAGTGAGTGTTATCAGACAAGCTATTTTGTGCCGGGTGTAGGAAGCTTCAGCCTGACTAGACGCCCGACCCTCTCTACTTTGTAGCTGATGGAAGGAGTAGAGATGGGCAGGCTCGTCAGGCTAAGGAAGCATTTCACTGTTATGTGTCATTGTTACGTCAGCCATATTTACGTAAAGGTGTTAGGGTTTCTATTAAATTAAACCATAACAACAATGTGTTTTTAATATAAAAACTTGGTCTTGATAATGTTGCCAGGGAACAAATAAATGGGGTGAACGGAAAGGCATGCATATATTATTTATATTTAAAAACACAGCTGCACAAACTCTTTACACTGTATTTTGGGCCTCTTGCCTCCAGAAAGGGAACAAGAATACTCTACAGTTTTGTTTGATTGCCACTTTTTAGTCAAAGACAAGGATACTACAACAACACCAGGGTTCTACAAGGATACTACAACAACAACAGGGTTCCATAAAAGCCTCAATGTAACACATCAAATGTTTTCTTTATGGTTATGAAGGCTTATAAATTTGGGCTCTAAATTAATACCCACCAACCGGCAAAATGCTGGTGAAAATTCAGTTTGGCTGGTAGAAAAGAAAGCTTACTTGCCATTCTGAAGATTAACATCTTCTAGCCATTTTGGTTGGTGATTATTTTATTCAGAGCCCTGCTTATAAAACATGACTTAATGCCACTCTGCCTGCTGTAGGGATGACCTGGTGCGTGCCATTAAGAAGCTGAAGGCTATGGGGAATGGATTTGGGATGATTCCTGTAGGAGGCTCCTACCTGGTCCAGTCGGTACCGGCAGAACTCAACATGGACCACACAGTAGTACTGCAGCTGGCAGAGGTAATATGAAGCGATTATTATCACATCCGCCAAGGAGGTTATGTTTTCAGTCGCATTGGTTTGTTTTTTTGTTTGTCTTTCAGCAGGATAACTCGAAAAGTTACGCACGGATTTTGACGATTAATGTAATAAACCTGGTTTAGTCCTAGACTGTTGTGAATCTGGTGGTCTCTAGAAAGATGCCCAGGTTATTCTACGAAATATGTTTTTGTAACTGTTTCCATTTGTGTTTGTAGAAAAAGGGCTACGTCTCCATAAGCGAGATCAAAGAGAGTTTGAATTGGGAACGAGAGAGAGCAAGCCATGTTCTGGTGAGTGAAATTTGCGTCCTTGTTCAAATGTAATGTCATTTCTTATAGCTTACACTACAAGTGTGACTTGTGCCATCGGCATCCACATTATTCATTTCACATGCATACAGGAGCATCCAGGACATACAATCTTGATAAAGCTTTTTGATTCTTGAATCTTAATGTTGTGCATTACCATTTTAAATAATAGTCTTAGTAGTGCAATGAATGACTTTCAACCTTACACTGACCACTGAATTCTAATGGTGTGCGAAATCACATTTATTTGAAAGTTTCAGTTTAAGTTACTACTGTATTATGTGAACATTCATCTTTCAGGACCATCTCCTGAAGGAGGGCTTGGCATGGCTGGATTCCCAAGCAGAGGGGGAGCCTCAATATTGGCTACCAGCTCTCTTTTCGGAACTCACCTCCCGTGACGTCACACCAGAGGAAGCCAATCAGATGACGCCTTAAATGCAGTTCAAGACTATGGTAACACTATGGGTCCAGCTCAATGTCAAACCTCGCATCCTCTCCTTTTTTTTGCTTGTGGCCTCGTGCTTTGCTGACACCCCGCTTCCGTGGAGACAGTTTCTCCACTGTCAGCCTAGCCACAACAACTTTTCAGGGACTTTTCCCCTCTCAACATCCCGATTGTAAATCAGAGAATGACGTTTGAATTGCGCTTTCACGAGATATTGAATAAAACCTCTATTGTCAATAATGTCTTGCCTTGCATCACGAGGCCACTACCATAAGGAGAGGACGCGAGGTTACAAAATGAGTTTGAGTGACCCACTAAGACCCTTGGAGAAGATGCAGATTTTTTCACCACCTCGTGTTCAGAATTCTAAGTTGGTTATCTGTAAGATAAGAATAATGGATTTTGAATATGTTTTGTACTGCATTGGCTGTACATTAACAGCACGAAAGAAGTGAAATTGTTTGAGATGAGGCTTGACTTGAGGTATTGAAATTCTTGAGTTATTGACTTGAGTTTACCTCAAGACATCAAAATCCCCAAAGGTGTCAATATATGTGAAAATGAAGCGCACTGTAAGTTTTCATGTCTATGTATGATACTGATTATGCAGTTCTTTCTTTGTAAATATGACAAAAAAGCCTTTTTAGATAAATAAATGATGTTAAGCTTTATTTGTGGATTCCTTATTGTCAGGACATTGCAACAGGGTCAGAAACTTTTACTGAGTTTAGACTTTTATCAGATCAGAGAAAACACAGCAGGTCAGATTGTCAGAAATGTACCATATAATGTTCTTACACAACATTACAACGGTCACCAACCGTTTCCTCTGTGTTGCGTGGCTAAAGTGCTACGGCATATTCCAGTTACTTCTTAAAATATTAAGCTTATACAGTGCAAGCAAGAGGTGCATGAATTTCAAAAGACACAGATTTTTTAAAGAAAATAACAACTCTTGACATCAAAAATAAAAATAATATGTGTCCTTAAAATTACGCACTTTTTCTTTTTTGGTTAAAATTCAAAGACTTGGACAAACTCCCAACAAAATAATGCAGATTGCATTAATGCAGAGGCAAATTACTGACTATCAAAGTAATTAACCATTTCCAGTGCCTATGTCAGATACAAACAACAACCACTATCCCCCCAGACCTGCAGAGTATTTTGGGTATTGCACCTACTGTATGGGTCAATTATGGTGTCAGGCTCTGACACCAGATGGTACAACCGCAGCTAATGCTCAAAAATTAATTAGTAATTGGTAAATTATAGTAAGTAATTTAGTAGTATAGTAATTATAGTAGTAATTGGTGAAGTAATTATTTTTTTGCAAAAAAAAAAAAAAAAACATACAATAGTGGCATTAGCTGTGGTAACTTGCACCACCCTGACGTGTGCCATTCCTAAAACGTCATTGACCCGTATATAATCTACAGCAGTCCTATAGGCAGTGCATGTACACATGACCTCTACCTACTGTCCTTAGAGGTCATGCATGTAGACGTGATCTTCAAACTGCTGCTGATCCAAGTCGTCACAGATGAGGGTGCACATGGGGCACACCTTGTGGCTCTCCTCGTGTTGGGTCAGGTCCTCTCTGCTGAGGCCAGGGAAGGCTATGAGGCAATGCTGGCACGTGGGGATCTGAAGAATCATTACAAAACACAAGACGAGATGTTAAGTAGTAGTCCACTGTGCCAGTTGATGGTATGCATGAGATTTGAGCATTGTGAGAAACCGCCAGGCTAGGTTGGACTTTTGTGACACAACTTCAGTAGTAGGACCTATGCCTTTGATTCATCGGGTGTTTTTGCCTTTGAATACTATGGATGCTACTCAAAGGTGGCCAGTTGCACGTTGATAAAGCCTGAGCTTGTGTCCCCATGCCCAAATGTAGTAGCTCGACTCTCACGAGACCCTTCTGTATGTCCGCTCATGTTCATGCGCTCATGCCCACGCGATGGTCTGGCGGAGCTTCGGATTCACCCTGCTCCCAGAGCAATATCCAATCAGGATCACATGTTTTTCAGAGATGTGAAGTAGTCAAGGTTTAAAAGTGGAGAAGGGAAATAATAAGCCAACAATGGCTGCCCGAGTCAGGCTACAATGTTAGTACCCAGGTTGCTAACTGGTTAGCAACTACGCCTTCAAGAAATACAATACTGGGGTCCATTTCTCAAAGCTATAGTTGCTTACTATATTAGCTAGAGTACTTTGTTGTTTGCAATGTAATTTCCCATTGGAAACTTCCCAAATTGCTAACTGGCTAACAACTATGCTTTCTAGAAACGCACCCCTGTATTGTTTTCTCCATGGAGGTGGGGCAACACAGGCAAGAGGAAGGGAGGACCAGAAATGGACAAGATAAAGCAGTTTGACCTCTACCTAATGGCATCAGTATCATCATGTGGAATGTTGTGCAGTCGGCAAAACAAACAAGAGATTAAAGAGAGAGAAAGGATTTGAGTATTCATACCTTGTCCTCACAGGCACCTTCTGTTTTGGAGAGAAGAATAGTTCAGAAAGATACATGAGGAATGATCATAATAGTTCTTAACTGAAAAGCAACAAATGGTGAACAAAATATCCATCAATGCAAATAGGATGTTGATGAAATAATGTTCCATGGTAGTTACAGGATGGGAGGGGGATGAACTGACAAACTCAAAAATGTTAAACTCAAGATTGAGTTGTAAGCCTCCTTGTAGAGTAGAGATACTTAGGCTACTAGCCTACTTAAATAAAATCAAGGTGCCTCAAAGCACATCAATGCCTTGTATCACACATTTACGCATATCTATGGTACTTATTTGCAGATAGTTGCGTACTTTAATTGTTCACAAGGAAAAGGTGAACACTTAAATGAAGTTCATTACTTCCTCTGAGTTAACTTGCAAGTATTGGCCACTGAGCCATACATTCTGGAATATATTCTAGTGATTTTATCCGACAGGAACAATGTGCAAAGACATTAAATCTCTCAAGGAGAGATGAACAAGCTCTTACCTGAAGGATTGTAAGGATTCCCAAAGATGAGGGAGTCCTGTCCGCCATCAGTGGCGGCGGCTGTGAAAGAGGGGAAGGGGTACAGCGTAGGGTCCGGGGTGGCAGGTGCTGGCGTAGCGACTGCTTTGGCACGAGTTAGCTCTCCTCTCAGCAGAGTGATCTCAGCCTCCAGCTCCTGGAGAATGACAAGTTGGCATATTATTATTATTCTGTTTTTTAAATGGGGGGGGGGTCTTTTTCGACTTTATTTGATTGGATAGGACAGTGTGAGAGGTGGACAGGAAGCGAATCGGGAGAGACGGGAAGGGGTGGGCAAAGGACCCGGGCCGAGAATCGAACCCGGGTCAGTCGCATGGCACACGAGTGCCCTACCGGTTGGCCACGGCAGGGCCTATTGTCAAGTTATTATTCTCCTCTGCACATCCGCCGCCACTATGGCAGCCTGATACCCGGCATTTATGCAGGCAGTAGCATGGCTATATTGGTTGCTATGCTGATAATGTGACTACAGATAATAAAACAAATTGTGAAATCATAGTTAATGGTTAGTAAATATAAAAGAGAAAAACACACTTTTATTTTGCTACAAAGTATTTTAAGTAAGTTTCTGCATGTCACCTGATTTTTCTTGGTAAGTTCTTCCTGTTCTTCTTTTGCCAGATCTATTATGACGGACTGGTCATCAATAGTCCTCAGAGCATCCTTGAGTTTAGTCTATGGGTAGGAAGAGCACATGCACGTGAATACTGTACAATACTACACACATTGGGACATCAACTAAGAAAGAGAGAGCAGACTGAGAAAATGGGGATTGATCTACGTACCGATCTAACTACCTATACCTGCCTACTATTATTACTAAGTAGGTAAGTAAAACCTTCATTGCCAAACAACATACAGTAGCTGATGGTCATTTTGGTAGCGTAGTCGATGAAAAGAAATGGAGTAAGATAAGGAATAAGAACCAGAAGCAGCCCTAGTAGTTAATATTAATTATCTTTAAGTTCAAGTCTTTTCAATGGTCACAGTAGCGGTCCAACATTGAGTTGCGGCCGGGCAACTACCCCTCCCACACCCCGGCTCTTTGCCCTCTCTCCGGCAAAGAAATCGGCACAAAACCACTAATATTATTACAAATGTGTGGTAAGTTACGTTTACACACTTTTTGACGTTATAACTATTTAAAATGTCTATGGTGATGCCGCTTGGCGGCAGGGTTTTGTGGTGGTGGTGGGGCTTGGCGATGGTTCCGCCCCCTCTTGGATGTCGCCCCTTTCGGCCCGCACCTACGACTGCCCTTGAATGGCCACCTCACCTCCAAGGCGCTGTCCTGGTTCTGGGGTTCCCTGGCAGGCACAGCAGTGGCAGCAGCAGCAGTGGCGGCGGTGGCAGCAGCCGTCTGCTCCAGCTGTGTCCTGAGACTCTGGACCTCACGTTCGGCTTGGTCCGCTCGCCTACGGGCCTCGTTGGCCCCCTGCATCTCCTGCCGCAGCTGGACCCTCGTCTCCTGGAGCTGGACAAGCAAAGTGTCCATTTGTGTCTGTGAGGGAACGAAGTAAGAAAGTAGTCAGTCAGTAAGTAAGTAAGTCAGTAAGTAAGTCAATAAGTAAATGAACAGGCAATTAAACAATTGTCTGATTAAACTGCAGCAAGTAGTGCTATAAATATAAGAGCCATTTGACTTAGTTTTGCCAGCAGAATGAAGGAGAGCGACAACTTTGGGTTAACTTGGCTGGGTTCATCACAAAAACATTTGATTGGAATACAGACCTTTATGCTATTCATTTGAAACGTGACGGCAAAAATAGTGACAGGAAAGCATTGGTCTCAATACGTGAAAAGCATCTAAGCTCTACCTTCAGACTGCTTTGGCCGTCTCTCTGTGATGTCTGGGTTGACATGCTTGTGTGCAGAGCCTCATTCTCCTTCCTCAGTCCCTCCAGGTCCTTCTTCAGGCTCTCCACCTGCTGGACGTCCCAACTCAGCTTCTCGTTTTCCTTCTGACTGCTCTGGAGGTCCACCTGGACAAAACAAAACAAAAACATAGCGGTAAGATGGTTGGACCAATTCTGATTTATTGATTGATTGGTTTATTGATTTATTTAACTGCAGAGACAATTTTTACATTCCATTATATTTGCTTTTGGGACTTTTTTGAGCACAAAAACTTTTCATTGCTTATGAATTCTTGAATTCATGAGTACATGACGATATCTTGTAATTCCAGAACACCGTTGTGAGTATAACTGTACTGTATGCCTTTTTTTGGAGGCTTGAAGATGTTTGATAATGAGGGTCATTTGTTTTTATCTTCCACTTAAATGAGTTTAAACCTTCACAACCCCATTCCATGTTCTGTGACAGCTTAACTGTGTGAAGTTTTTCCCCAAATGTATACTGGTCTGAAACATGACTCATAGGCATTTTTATGGGTTTTCAACTTTCTCAACGTTTGTCCAATTCTACAAACCTGAAGTAGTTGGTGGTCATCCTTCAGTCTGCTGAGGTCCTGCTCCATCTCTTTTAGCTTTGAGTTTAACCTTAAGAATAGGTAAAACACATTATAAAAACAGCAACAACCTAGTCAACATTGTTAAAAAATATATAATTAAAAACAGTAAAAAAGTTATAGATACATGAAGTGTCATCAATAAATTCTAACAGTGATTGATCCGTCAATGAATATGATTTACTGGTGCCAAAGGATTCAACATTGTGGTCCATGAGATGTCTATATATAGTCAATGTCATCATGTCGACTGATGCAGGTTTTTAATGGCCAATACCCATACCGATTTTGTTCCATCACCCTTGGCCGATGGCCGATGTTTGTGGCCGATAAGGGTAAAAAAAAGTTAAAAAAAATGACAAATATTCCAGGTGTCAAGTTAAAAATAGATATTTATTTAACTGGTGACAGTAAATAGCCTAGCTAGATCGTCATTCTCATTGCAAAGTGAGTGACTGAATTTTACAGATTGTCACTTTTCCAGAAACTAATGGGCATACTGTCAGAATAATGGGCATAATAAAATGTCTGTAAATGATGCTGGGTGCGGATCGGCCAAACCACATGCGAATCAGCCGATGCCAATACACTTATGAAACTCAAATATCGGCCCGATATATCGGCCAGTCTATCCTTACATGTCATGACATGTTATGAATAAAATCACACGTAAGAAAAACATGGCTACCCATGTTGCAAGAAGTTTTAAAAGGCTTACTTGGCCTTGACCATGGTTCAAATGGCTAAGGCACTGTCAGCCTACTATTACGCCAGGGGCCCGGGTTTGGGTCCTGTCTGGGTCGTTTCTCAGTCCTTACCAATCGCTCTCACTCATTTCGGGTCAGTTCTCCACTGTCCTGTCAAATAAAGATAGGAAAGCCCTACAGATATATTTTAAAAAGGCTTACTGTGTGATTTCTGCTTGTTGGTTCTCAGTAGTTGCTTTGAGCTCCGTCCGTTGCTTCTTCAGTTGATTGATCTTCTGCACTGCTCTGTCATATTTCTCTTCAAGAGGGGCATTGGACTGTGGGAAGCTCTGGACATGTAAAAATTTCAGATATTGAAATAAGTTAATACATGATGATTCTGTCGCATCCACACGGTAGAGCATTGTGTCACTATAGCTACCCGATACAGTTAAATTAGGATATTTATTTAAGCACCTTCGACACGTTTGCATCATCTATGCCAAGTATTTATGCTAGTAATGTAGCCCTTTCATGCTAGATGTCCCACCAGCTATCCCATTCACTACTTGCTGGAGAGGCTTAACTACTGTAGATCATAACAACATTGCTAGGACATTACAGAGTGGCTTCAGTAACATGTGCTGCATCTCAAATGGGGCACTTGTGCACTTCAGTGTTCATGTTTCAGTGCACGTGGCGTATTAATTACTACCAAAGTGCACAAGTGCACCATCTGAGATACAGCTATGGTCATTAACATTTTGGTGACAATAATGTTATCACAGAGGCTCTGCATGAGGGTTCAAGAAATCCCTCATCTGGGGGTGTTGTGGCAAGCTGTGTAGAGCTCCAATACCTTATGGGGAACTGGGTTTGAGTCTGGCCTGGGTCATGTCCCAACCCTACCCTATTTCTCTTTCCCCGTCCCCTTTCCTGTCACATCTTCACCATCCTTTCACAATTAAGGCACTAAACGGCAAAAAAATGTTTTAAAAAGTACCTCCTCTGCCTGCTTGACATCAGATGCTGCGTCTACTTCAGGACCTGACTGCTCCATGACTTCCGGACCTGACTGCTCCATCTCCACATCAGCTGGTGGCTTTGCCTCTGTGCTTGTGCTTGATTGGCTCTTCATCTCTTCAATTGTCGTCTGATTAAGAAGTACGTAGCAGTATTAAAACACCCACCATGAAAACAACCAACATTGTCGTTACACAACCAGATTGACCGATAATGGTGTACCATCACAAGTGTAATGATTTAGGAAAAAGAAATGTGTAGGGGTTATCTTTTTGTTATTGCAGCAATAATACTCTATTCCCATAAAAATCAGTGCCAAAAAATGGAAAACATACTCCAGATTCAGTGGGGGTAATCTTACTGTTGATTTTACAGTCAGAAATCCTCCTGAAAAAAAAAACCCAACAACCAGCCAACCCCAATGTTGCCAAGTGGATAAGGGAAAATCCCCAGCAAGCAACAAAGGCCAAACAGCTACTTAAGTTCCCATACTACCCATCATTCGCCAAGTTTTCTGTATGTGCGCACACAAGGAGGTCAACAACATCTCCTCCTGTGTGCATTCCAATATGTGGACTCCCTTCCTCCACTTGTGCTTAAAAAAATTTGGGGGACTGTTCTTCATTCGCCATCCAGTTCGCAAATTAGAAAATTACTTTACAATTGAGCTTTTGCGAGATATTGAAATACAATGTTGTTGTCGGCAATGTCATCACAACTAATTTCTTCCTGGTACGAGGCCACAAGCACAAGTGGAGGACGCAAGTCTGCATATTGGAATGCACCCCTTGTGTGATTTCAATCACTTACCCTGAGGCTGAGGATCTCTCGGAGTCTTCCATCGAGCTCGTCCTTCAGGATTTGTTTGGCCTCTTTGAGCTGCTCCACCTCCTGCCGCAGCTCCGTCTTCTCTCTCTCCATCTGCTCCGTCTGCTCCTGCAAAAGTCAGTCAGTCACACGTGTGTAGTATCAGGCACTGTGATGGACTGGCCAGCACTCATAACAACATGATACTTATTTTAGTCTTCAAATAAACTGGCAGAGTGCATCATGGAGGAAGATGGGTGAGAGTGTGCTGGTTACTCACTCTTCCCACCAACCTGGTGGGCTGGGAATCGAACCGGCAACTATATTCGGCTACAAGTTTGGCACTCTAACCGCTTTGCCATGACTGCCCTAGCATATGACTGCAACAGATTGTAACACAAACCTTTGTAGAGATGACCAAGAGGTCGTTCTCCAGGCTGGTGTACAGCAGGTCGTCCCGGGGGTTCTGGAAGGAGAAGGGGGTGCTGGCCCCTCTCACCTGCCCCTTGTTATCCACATAGCAGAACTGGTAATCCCCATCGTCCTTGGGAAGGTAGTAGTCTACAGCCGGGAGGAAAACACCATGAATATCAATTAAGTCACATGAATAATGTGGATAAATTGTAATAATGCTATATAAATGAATAAACAGTGGTCATATACAAAATATCAATCTCAGTAGTAATCAGATAGTAATCATTTAGATGGCTCTGATACCAAATCACCAGAGATTAAGGCAACATGGAATACTGATTTCACTGTCAAAAAGATTACACAGAAAAAAATGCAGTGTTAATTCAACACTTAAAGAGTATTCAGGGACCAAATAAACTCTAGAATGTGTTAAATCAACTCTGTCAGTGTTGCATTAACACTGCAGTTTTTACTGTGTACAGGCAGGATGTTTGCATGGTGAAACATAATTTAGTTTATGTTTTTCATTTGATCTACATACTGTTGCCAACATTTCATACTGTTTTAAATATGATTTCATTATCCGTTTTTGCCATGATCATATACAGCACATTTGTACGCATTGTCTGTAGGTCCGTGTAACGCTTGTCTGGAAAATTGAGTTTTGAACCTATTTTTCATCTTTTTCATGTGAATTCAGAAAAAGCATCAAAGCACTGCAAAGCGTTACACGGACCCGTGTAGACTCACATGACCTCCCAGAATAACATAATAATTTGTAGAGTATTTGAGTTATAGCTTGGTGTAGTACATGATAATGATAATGTGTCCATTTACCGTTGAAGACCACTTGCTTTGTCACAGGTTCCGGTCCTAATCGGTCCAGACAGGGTTCCACCCACACAAAGGTGTGGTAGCTCTGAGTGGTGTTCCATCCCACCTGTACACAGCATGCACAGTCACAAAAGGTGATCATACACAGGGCAACTTTTTGAGCTATGTGTCTGGACAACTATACTATAAGATGCTGTTTAGATTGTATATCACAACATTTTTTATCAGAAAAATTGTGTTTAGCAGCTGGCCACTGTTTTTTTTTTCAATATTCCATCAGTAAATGAATGCCAATGAACCAACCATGATTCTGCCAAGCAACATTTCTCTAAAAGTTGTTCTGTGTATCATTACCAGTTCCAATTTCACAGAGTAGAGTCCCAATGTGAAGAATGCAAGGAAGTATTGAGTGGAATGTGTGCTGAATGTGGATGCAAATCCATGAGAGTTTTTGTTTTACTGATGCACCTTAGTCATATTAATAATAATAAAAAAGGGTGTTTGTGTTTACTATGTACCTGCATTGCTCATTTTTAAAAAAAAGCCATATTGGTTAAATGACACTCACACCAGCATGACAAGAAGAACAAGTGCCACCGTGAGAATATTACTTGCGCGCTTTAGCAACTTGCGCGCGATGCGCCAGCCCCTTATATTTATATTACCCTGATTATCATAGATCTTGAGTCACTCGAGGGTTTCTTTTTTCTTTCAAGATGGACGTCACAAATCGAAGTTGCCCAACATGTTGGCAAGACTCACTCTGAACAGTCCGATCCAGTCTCTGGGATGAGGTTGCAGGGCTGCGGTCAGAGTGTAAGAACAGGTGACACTTGTGCTGGTCGGATAAGAGCGGGGAACGTCGACAAAGACGACCTGAGAGAAGGCTGTTGACGACTCCATTTCCGTAAGCAACGTCGGGGGGTCTAGACTGTCGCTCATGTTTGTGGACTACATTGCACAAAAACAAAAAAGAAAGTATTACGAAGATTACAATAACACACATACACCCAGACACCATAGCTGCTCTATAAAACGAAGGTTATTCCATTTTTAAAATGCCCCTCCTGTAATGTCTCAACTAAGGCATCAGAAGCGAAAGTAAAATATTCCAAATTTTCAAACAAGAAGTGTAAATTAACATCCTTCCTATTCGTCAATGTATAGGCTGGTTAGCTATTCAGTAAATATGGACCTGAAACTGAACAAGCTGGCATGGTATATATTTTTTGTTTGCCAAGCTGACAAAACTTGTGGTTTCACTTTCTCTTCCTGAGAAATGTCCTGCAATATGACAGGTCTTTGTAAACAAGGCTACTATTTGCTGAAATGAATAGGTTCATACGGTATATTTCTCACGGCAAAGCGTGGCTAAATCAGTAGTAAGAAAATTACGCAGAGGCAGAGTACTCACTGTGTACGGACAGAAGTCCATCAACACCAGCCTGGTGAGATCAGAAATTCAATAGTTATGTTACGAAAACTTGCTGTGCAATAGGGCTACTTTGCCCTCTGGGTAATGCAGTGCGTCACAGCAATTCTATCCATGGATCCGCACTTGATATACAGACTACAACACCCAGTCGTGCCATGGCAATCACGCGTTAATATCCAATGTCCAAATGGGTGCGCGCAACCACAAAAACAGCTGTCAGGTCATTTGTCATCTCCCTCAAAAGTAAACAGTAACGTAATTTTTTTTTATTTTTTTTTTAAATGATCAGCTACCAAATACTGGAAAACCTCAAGGAGGCCTAAGTAGGTAAATAGCAGGAGTGGTCACCGTTTAGAAAGTTGCATTTTGAAACTAACTGACTTGGATAGCATCCACCTGACTGGCTGTCCTTAGTGTAAAATTAAAAGGGAAATCCCATGCACTTGTTCCAATGCACGTGGAAAGAAGGGGAACTACAGGAGCTCTGACCCCTGCCCTTTTGCTCTTAGATGCCCAAAGTGCTTTTTTTTGAGGGGCTGTTTTGTTTTAGCTTAGCTAGTGACAATGTGAATATTTGCTGAAATATTTAATTAGTATTTATGTTAGTTTTAAATACAGTTGACCTGTTGTTTGTTAACTTTGCTTCATGTGCCCTTTTCAAAAATAATTTGCCTCCTCCCCACAAAAGTTCTCTGCACAGCACTGACAAGTGACAACACTTTTTAAGAGCAGGGGCTCCCAAACTTTACCATGACAAGGCTCCCCATACCATTAGATTCCAGCCAAGGCCCCCATTACATGAGTTGTGCTTTTTTTTCTTCTGTGCACCCTTTTCCTAACAGTAGTAGGCCTAATGTTCAAAGATGGAATACTGGTAAATTATTATAATGCAGTTTTTAACTAGTGGGAATATTATTCATCTTATTTTTGTTTTGATGTACATTAATTATTCAATTACTTTTCCTGCCAACCTGCCATGTAGTACCCCTTCGTGGCCCCCCAGGGGTCCCTGGCTGCAACTGTTTTAGAGGACATCCAAACTAGTTTTGGCCTCATTTAGCAGATACAGGCCTAGGTGCGGTTGCAACGGGGCGTGTGGCCTCCAGGGGCACATTAGTCACCATCCCCAAAATGACAATAAAATCAGAACTTCATTAATTTCTGATTTGGTTGTGAAAAGAAATGGCCTGTCTCAAAAAGTGTATCTTGATGTCCATGTATTAGATGTGAAATATCCTAAAATTGTGTCAATTTTTGAGGGCAGGTGGATACTCTGTGACTGACTTGATATGCCTCTGTTCTAATTATGGAATTCTTGAAAAAGTGTATTAAGCTAGGCACCAGAGAAAGACGCCAAAAACTCATTGTCTACATATTGTCTGTATACAATATGTGTACACAATAAATGTCTTTATTTCACAAAACAAACAAATCTACATTAAAAGTAAATGAGTTTTTTTGAGGTTGAAAGTTTGGCATGAAACATGACAGTCGAGAGAAATGAATCTTCTCATCTTCCCATAGTTTCCCAAAAGTCTGACCACCTTGTAGGATGTTCCACTTTGATGTTGATCAATTAATTGAACTGATGTTCCAGGTCAGAAAGTACTGCTGGTAAGGAAAATAACAGAAACCACGTATTTAACGTAGACTGAAGAATGAACTGGGTGGGTTATTGAAATTAACTTCCAGTGTGATTTCCCCATGGCCCTTTCAGTTAAGTGTTTTACACCAGTTTGGTTTTCAGTCCATGTTGCGTTAGATGTGGAGGTCCCTCGTGCTTTTTCCTTCCTACAGCACTTCCTAACCTCAAACAACAGGGCAATGGCTTGAGTATCACATTTTGTCCTTAAAAGATGGCCTTCAAGACCGGATGACCAACTAGCCCTCAGACCTCTGGTCCCTTTAATCTAACACCCTTAATTCACTGCTGCCAGGGGACGAAAAGGAGTCCGTAACGACAAATAATCTCATGAGTATCTTAATTCCTTTACATCTGATAAGGGGTCAGAAAGAGAAAGAAAAGAAAAGAAAAAGGAAAGCAGCAAAAATGTTGGTTCAAGGTTTGGATCTATGATCCAAGTACAATGGACCAACTAGGGAAACAGGTGAACAGCGCAAAAGGGGCCAAGTCAGAGGAAAGGCAATACGGTGGAGGCACCAGGGTATATGTATACATGTACACATTTACATTATATATTATACATATGCAGTGCATACACACGCACCAACGGCACCAGTCCTTGCAGAGACCAGCCGCTGACATGCAAGAAAATGGAAGCACCATTTTTTTGTTTACCTCATCACCTAAGGTTTTGTTTTTTCATAAGGCTTAATACTCTTGTTCTGAAACCCATAAGATAAAATAAAACAAACAAAACAAAACAAACAGAAGGACTTGGGTCCATTAGAAGGACTAAAGCCTGAGAGGAAGTTGTGGAGTTCCAAGTCCAACTTTATGGTTTCCAT
This sequence comes from Engraulis encrasicolus, assembly GCF_034702125.1. Classification (NCBI taxonomy): domain Eukaryota; kingdom Metazoa; phylum Chordata; class Actinopteri; order Clupeiformes; family Engraulidae; genus Engraulis; species Engraulis encrasicolus. The sequence continues at coordinate 8,979,302 of NC_085873.1, forward strand.
CATTACACAACTGAATGGGCCTTAAATTCATCTAAACACATATTTGCCAAACATCTTTTTTTACATATGTACAGGGATAACCCAGTTGGACCTCCTCTCAGGAGTAACTCTCTGAATGAATCTACTGGATGAAATAAAATATACAGAAATTCAGGTTAGCATAATGAGTAAGGTTCTTTTTAAAAAATAAAATCATCAGTCGCAGTCAGTCAAAACACTCTCACAGTATTCATATCTCATGGGGCACTTAGTGTGGTAAAACAACTGCATTTAAGATTTTCTTTTTCTAGTTTTTACATGGATTTTCCTGAGTACACTTCATCAAGCTTCTTCGGATCTTTATCAAATAGTCCTCCCCCCCTTCAATGAAACTCGGTGTGGGTGTGTGTGTGAACCCCAACACCATTTTCAAATGCCCAGATCTATTTCATCATCACTGTTGCACGGTTTTGCATGGTCAACATGGCAGTGTTTGTAACATGGTTGCAGGCTGGGAGGACAGCAAGAACAATCCCGTGTTTTAAAATGCTGCTCAGATTTTGAAATTGTTTAAAACTATGTGAATGTCTGTTTGAATGGAAGAACGGTTAGTAAAAAAGGCTCCATGATATCGATAAGACAAGGTGTTCCGCTTCTTTCGAGGCAGGGGGTGGATAGTGCAACCAAGGAATGTACTGCAAAACAAATGAATAAACAATGACTAGATAAAACAAATGCACTAACAGTACATGTATGTAAAAATGTAACAAGTTAATCTCCATATCAAGTTGAAAAAAACACAAGGTCTTCCATGGACTTTGACCAATGCACTTACTTCTCAAGACCAGGTGGCAGCGATGACGATTGCAAGGACTAACAAAACTATAAAGATGCACAGTGCGAGCCAGAGCTTTTTCTGTGAAAGAAAAAAAAGAGGAAAGTTAGAAAACATTTAGTCTAAATGACATCACTGTAAAGGTCATTAAAATCAACTTGAATGACACATAGGCTGGCCACTTCACCTTGCGTGCTTTCTTCTGGGAGATGACTGCCTTCCCGGTGTCACTCACAGCCTTTTCAACGTAGTTTGTGGAGTTGAGGATGTTGTTCTCAATGCGGTCGACCATTTCTCCCTAGGGTCAAAAACAAAAATCATCTGTGGCCTTTGAAAGGGAACTTCTGCCAATCTTCTGCATACTGTGTAATGTAGTGTAGTGTAGTGCACTGCCCAGATTTCTATGTAGAGGTACTGGAACCGGTCATGGAGCACAGTACTTAGGATGCTTGGGAACTGTGTAGTGTGGTGTAGTGGTGCGTTGCATAGTATAGCGTAGCGTAGTGTAGTGTAGTGTAGTGTAGTGCAATGTAGTGCAGTGTAGTGTGTACTGTACCTGTGCCTCCACTTCCATGTAGAGGTATTGGAATAGGTCATGGAGGTCAGTACTAGTGTAGTATAGTGTAGTGTGGCGTAGTATAGTGTAGCATAGTAGTGTAGTGTAGTGTAGTGTAGCGTAGTGTAATGAAGTGTAGTGTGCTGTACCTGTGCCTCCACTTCCATATAGAGGTATTGGAATAGGTCATAGAGGTCTTTGAACAGTACTTAGGGGATTTGGGAACTGAGTAGTATCGTGTCGTGTAGTGCTGTGTAGTGTAGTATAGTGCCCACCTGTGCCTCCACTTCCATGTAGAGATATTGGAAAAGGTCATGGAGGTCCTTGATGCTCTTCTCCAGCTTCAGGATCTCGTCTCGCCGCGTCTCAATCTCATTTAGTGCCTGCTTGGTGGCGTCAGCGTCTTTTAGAATCTGTGCACGCGTCACAGGGAGAGAGAGACAGAGACAGAAAGAGAGAGGGACAGAATACAGATGAAGAAAGTGGAAGTTGTGTGGGTGGGTGCATAAGTGTGTGTGCATGTGCCTGTGTGTGTGACAACAAATCACACAATCACACTCAGGACAGCAGCATGGCATTTGTATACAATGACTATATGACACAACCTCTTCTCTACAGCTAGGTTTCCTGGGAGGCTCTAGTGCTACCAGGGAAATACCACAAGTCACTCTGAAATACCAGGAGTCACAGGCTGCAAGTCAAACCACTTCCTCCAGTCCTTTCCTGTGGCCTGCGGCCTCAGGACGTGAAGCTCAACGTCATTGATAATCAAAGTGTTTCTTCAATATCTCACAAAAGCACGATTCAAAGGCCATTCTGTCATTGACAATCAAGATGGTGAATGGGGGAAGAGCCCCCCAAAACTCGCTGTCCATCAAAAGTGGGGAAACATTATCGCTTTCTCCACTAAAGCGGGGCAACAGCAAGCAAAGAGAATGGGAGGATTCAGATAAGGTCAGGAGACGGCAGTTTGACTTGCCGCCACACGGTCACAGCCGGTGCGCCATTACAGCACCTCTATGTCTAGAAGGGCGGGGTGCGGCTACTCAAGGGAAAATCTTACCACAGCCTTCCTGTCCACTGATTCAACTTACAGAGAAACAAAACAACGTCATTGACAATGACAGCTTATAGATCTATGGTGCTGTAACAAGTTTAATGTTTCAAATATATGAACGAATATGGAAATAAGGCCATACGGCCAGTAAAATGAAAGGAGACTGGGTCCTAGGTGCCATAGAAGTTCTTGCTGTTGCAATTGTAAATTGTAGGGTTACAATAGGAAACATAGGATTTTTCAGGTACTGTACAGGATGAGGGGGGCATGGATCTGCCTTCAAATTAAAAGGCTTGAAAAGTGGGCTTGGCACCCAAACTTTAGAAGGCCTCATCTCCAAAACTGTTAGATGCTTAAACTTGGCATTCTTTCAGGTGTCATTAAAGGTACTTGCACATGGAAAATCAGGCAAAATCACCTCGGGAGGGCATGTGAATTGACATGAAATGACCGTGCAGTGATCCTTCGGCACGTTTCAATTTTATTTACTCACATTTTGTGTGAAAACATCCGTTTGTCCGGTCTCTATCATGTTTTCCAGTTGTTCTTGTGAGACTGGATTACCAGCTTTAAATAAAAGCAGAAGAGGGTTGTAAATATTAACTTGAGGAAGTGAAACAAGCAGTACAAAAAGTACTCATCATCCAGTTCATCAAAATGTTGATCTTTGTTTCAGTTCTGATTGCCACAATACAAATTAGAACCAAATGTTCAAAAGGCACACACACACACACACACACTTTTTGATACTTCTGTACCAACACACCAATACATGGATGACTTTTTAGGCTGACAGTAGAAAGAAAACTGCAGCTAGAAACCCCATTATATATTTATATTTATATATAAACAAACAAACAAACAGACTGACTGATTTTAAGTTGTCGCTCTATTCGCTCCACATTGCGGTCTCTATAGTGAGCCTGGAGACTGTTGCAGTTGGCCATTAGGTCCACAAACTCCCGTGACAAGATGGCATGCTACAGGGGGGGAGAGAGAGAGAGAGAGAGAGAGAGAGAGAGAGAGAGAGAGAGAGAGAGAGAGAGAATACAGGGGATGTTTGGTTACTGACAAACACAAGTTAACTTGTAAGTAAGCAAGTAGTACACCTACTAATAGTGGAGCCTTGTACTGTATGTGTACTGTCTATGTCTGTACTACTGTCTATGTCTATACCTTAAGTTTGTCTGTCTGCATGGGAAAGTAAGAAACATAATTTCAACTATTTGTATGACCAGTGCATGTAAAGAAATTGACAATAAAACGGACTTGACTTTACTTGTGGCTTCAATCTCCAATCGGCTGCTTGCTGGATGAATTTGTGGTTTTGTTGTTACTGTGTGTGTGTGTGTGTGTGTGTGTGTGTGTATACCTACATACATACGGATTGATTGTATCAAAAATTCCGATGTTAGTTTGCCACTTGCAAGTTTACCACTTGCTTCGAATTAACATCAGTCAGTGAACTCATTGCAATTACTCCCAGGAGAGGGAACAAACACCACATGTACAGTAGGAAATAACATTTATGGCTGATGACAATATGAAATTTGTGCACAGTAATTTTTAGTTAAAATACAATAACTACCTGTGTCCTCTGCATTCTCTGACTGATGGGGACATACTTTCCATCTTCCTCGACTTTTTTAGGTTCAAGGTCTGTGAATAAAATGTCAAATATGCTCATTTATGTATTTATTACAAGTTATAGTTGTTACTCCTTTGTTGCGTTGGGTATTAAATACGTTCAAACAGACCAGTGCATGAACTATGTCCACTGTAGAGGTTTCAATGAAAGACTTACTTTTAATCTTCTTGTGAATTTGACTAGCCTGTGATTTGATGTCTTCCCTGAGCAACTGAAGTTCCTTTTTCATACCTGTAAACAATTAGACAAAATCACATATGGAAAGGCATTTATATTGGTGCATCTGATCTTTGACCCAACTAAGTGTGTATTAAAATCCTTTGTTCCCCAATCTTTAACAGCACATTCAGGTGCATGGTTGAATGATTTGCACTATACTATACAGTTAAGATGATCATCATTTTATTATACAGGTATTTATTATTGAAATAATATACAGGTATCTCATGAGAGATTATGTACGTTTTTTTTACCAATGACACACACTTAAAAACTACTAAAATGAAAACTACTTTGTGAGTGTGCGTGTACAGAAGATATATTTCTCTCACTCACTCATGCACGCACGCACGCACACGCACACAGTCACACACTTTGTGACTGCTCTGATTCATCACTGTGCCATGTCCATTAAAGCAATACTCACTGTCTTCTGGTAATGGGACCCCTAATATAGTCTTCTGTTTGACCTCCAGCTCAGACACTTTGTTCCTCAGAGCAGCAAGTCCTTCCCGGACCTCTTGCACCTGCAAAAAGCAGACATTTAAAAGGACCTCGGTCACCAAGCAGAGTAAATGAGGTTTTGGAAATGAAGTTTTCCAAAACTCACAGAGGTCACCATATAGAGTATAAAGGGTATCCGGCTTGTAAATATGTAGTGAAAGCGTGAAAGCCCATTGGGAAACTCCAACTCCCATTGTCATTGTGACACAGCACTGCACAGCACACAAGTGCACACAACGAAATTGCATTCATGCCTCACCCGTGCAAGGGGTATGTCACACGCAAGTTCTGGGTCCTGTTGGCGCAGCATTTTTTTTTTTTAATGGAAAAAAACATTTGGATGCATTTTATTTTACTGTCCGTGTTACATTAATGACTGTAGGTACAATGTAACAAAGTGTATAATAACATTGAACTAAATGTACTTGTCCTGTACTGTACTGTTTCCTGTAAGGTTAGGGTAAGGTATATTGTAAGGATTGTATATTGTATATTGTCTGGCAATGGATCCTCATGTTATTCCCCTGAAAGTTGAATATGCGGACACTACTACTAATAGATAAACAGATACAACTATGAATCTTGTACCAGGAGCAAGGCGCAGCATTTTCTGTAAAGATTTCAGATAGGAAATAGGATCAGGAAATGACCTTGGGTCAGAACAGAACCGAAGCTGAGTCTCCGGTGTAATGGTATGAGCTTAGTCCACTTAGCCACAGCACCTTTATACAGATAATGACTTCATAGTCTGACCACTGAGTCTGTGGTCCGGCCTGAAGAAGATCCCACTGGTGGATCGAAACCTTGCTGTTTGTAATGAAGTTCATTTTATATCGTTTTGGAGCTCATGCCCAGTGTGCAGACCACTTACTCACTGTCTGCCACTTTTATCTGGCACCTGGATCACTGTTGTTGTGGATGTGTGCACCAGAAACTCCAAATGCTAATGACTGAGCCTGTCAATTAGTCCATCATCACCTCCCATAGAAGTGAGGCACAAGAAGTGGCTTAAAAAGTACCTGAATATTTTAACTATGCAGCCAGAAAAGATAAGCTATTCAGGATAACTGTTATTGGGGGAAAATAGTCTCGGTATAGAGTCTACAATTACGGTGAATTAATTAATTTCCCAGCTGGACTCATAAATGCACTTGTTACATCAGGACTTAGGAGCCATACAAGCTCTCAAACTTTTTTGGGCCAGGGACCCCCAAAATAGCAATGAATAACGAGTGTAGGTTGTAGGTAGTAGGGCCTACTCAGTAGGCCCATAAATAATAGTGAACGACTGCACTTACAGTATAACTATAAAGTGAGATAAACTTACAGTACTGGCCACTGCGAGTACTACCCTCCTTTAGAAAAAGTCAGTTTAATCACAGGTCAACAGTGTGCATCATCAGTCCCGTCTCTATATAACTTGCATGTTTTTTAACTGCACTGAGGGACTCTTAACACGCGTCAATCACCCAGGACTTTTACAGCAGAGAAAATCATAATATAGACAATATTGTTTCCCCTTGTTTCCCCATGCTACTCTACCAGAAACTACTACCGTGTGTGTGTGTGTGTGTATGTGTGTGTGTGTGTGTGTGTGTGTGTGTGTGTGTGTGTGTGTGTGTGTGTGTGTGTGTGTATGTGTCTCAAATAGTGTAATAACTCTCTCTCTCTGTGCCGCTGTATGGATGCTTGACCCTGGCTCTTCCTCTGGACCCGGGATAGTAGACTTTGATTGGCCTTTTGGACTATATTGATAACGCTACTCCGTTCATATTCATATACAATCATCGCTGCTGGTGTGTGTGTGTGTGTGTGTGTGTGTGTGTGTGTGTGTGTGTGTGTGTGTGTGTGTGTGTGTGTGTGTGTGTGTGTACACTGCTGGCAGGGCTGGTTGTACTCAAATTTGTGCTATATGTTTAATGTGCAATAATGTGTATAATTTCTGTGCATTTTTTTAAATTATGCAAGTTGACAGTCACATTAATTTTCTTCAAAATTAAGAAAAGTACTTTAATCTAAATACACAGTAGGCCTAGTCAAAGTGAACTTCATTGTCAATTCCAAGTCATGCCGTAGGCTGTAGGCTATTTGTGATCTGTTGCAAGTATGAACATGTTATGGGTGTTGGAGGTGTCTGCAACAGGCATTCACTTCAAAGACTCAGCACTCAAAACTTTTTTTCTTTTTTCCTGCCTTTGCTGATGCCATCATTTGGTGGCCATAGTGTTCAGCAAACCTTACCTTCCTGAAAAACGCCTCATTCTCCTTGTCTTCTTTCTCAGCAGAGCCTGGTTTCACCATCAGCGATCTTTGCTCATCCTCTTCATCCGAGGACTCGGCAGGTCGCTGTTGGATAATTCATAGGATCACGTCAGGTTCACTTGTTGCCGCATTGCCTCGGAAAATAAATTCACGCACGCCCCCCTTTGAACCGACTAGACTGAGCTACGATTATGGCTGCAACTTTCAACACACTGCTGCCATCCTGGATGGAAATGACAGCAACTCTGCGGCCTGACGGCGGATGTGGGACCTGACAACGTTATTCCTGAACTAGGAACATGAAGTGATAGTGTGAAAAGGTGAAGCTTTCACGCGCCTAGACATGCAGAACATTTGCAAAAAGTTTCCATTTACTGAACCCTCCCAACGTGTAGCCTAGTGTTTACAAAACAGTGCTGTGGTGGTAACCTTCCATTTCATTGAGTTAGTTAGCCGACAAGTCATGATGGTAGCATGGAATTAGTACAGTCATTTTATTCTAATAGACATTTAATTCCCCAGCCGTCTACCATCGTAACGCAAACGAACAATGCAATATCTGTACTGCAAGAAACCATGAAAGCCACGACTGTGGACTATTGATAAGAATGACACCTGAAGTTAGCTCGTTAGCACACTTTGCTAATATTAGCGTTAGCCAGCTAGACGCCTGGTAAACTTTTTACTTACATTTCCCAACTCTTTGGTGCGGTCTCGCATCCTTACTCTCTTTAAATGTTACAAAATATAAAGAACTTCTCTGACCACTCCACGTGGCAGTTAGAACGTGTATTCCCGAACGAACGTTCAACTTTGTTGACATGCACAAAACTGGAGTAATAATTCGGTCATTCACTTCACTACTAGTGTTACTCCTTTTTTGATTGCTCTGTTCACGGGCGCAGACACTGAAGTCAACTGCGCAGCTGACAGAACTTGAATAGCTATGGATAGGCTGTGGAAGCCACGTCAATAGCGCACATCACGTTTTGGAATACGCGCATAGTCCGGCGTCTGGCTCAGTGGGAGCGCCTCAAGTTTTCCTGAATGCAGTTATTTTTAGAAAGACAGTGCCACCTGCTGCACTGACAACGTAGAAGTTGAGGACCTGCCCTGTGCCCACTAACTTCTACAGGCCTACCAGAAACCTATATATTCTAATTTCTCTGCAGAAACTTTTGGGTGTGTGAGGGACTTTGTCTCTATCTCAATGATAATCTATGTGTCACAGCAATTATGTACCCAACAGAATTGTACATAGGGCATATTGTAGTTCTAGGCTAAGCATAGTCTTAAGACATGTCAAAAACGTTCCTCTGTTTTTAGGTAGGCTACTTCATATTTCTTCTCAAAAAGTAGGCTATTATTAATTAATATTAATCTACTATAATACTAGCCTATTATACGGTGACAATGTTCTTATGGTTGAGAGTGTAGCAGTGTCCAAACCAATTAAAAAAATTAAGAGAAAATACAAATTGCAGGGGCTTCAGTGATGGTGAAGTATGCAGTAGACCTAAAGGTTTAAAAAGGGGTCCTCAGTAATGACAATGACCTTGTACATGCCTGAATTTATTTATTTATTTATATATATATCTGACTGTGGTGACGAATATGTGGGACACATTTTGATTAATCAGAAAATAATTCAAACTCACTATTTGCGGTTCTGTAGAACTGCTTTAACCCATTGAGGTCTAAGTGCCCTTGAGAGGGCAATTTGACATGTCTCTAAAAACAAATCTGTAACTCTGTGAGTTGTTGTCATTGAAACACATAAGTTACACCATTAGAAACCTCAGACCTTCCAGATTTCAAATATATATATATTATATAGCTGTCCCAATTTAAAGAAAGTATAAAGAAATCTTCGCATATTCTGTACTCTCTACCTGTAGCAGCCACACCTATAGCTATTCACATGTAAAGTACCAGTGCTTGAGTGGCTATTCAGAGGTGACAACACGCCCCTTTCAGGTAGGGTAAACACAGCAGACGTAGAGTGACAGGGGGGTTGGGGCTATCAGAGCACATGGGGATTGACAGGGGGGTGTGGGCCATTAGAGGTTTTCCACACCTATCTCATTAGTATTCAAATGAGACAGGCAGTGGCAGTGACATAGTCATTCTTTTTTGCATTTTGTATGAAAACAACAAAACATTTCTAAATGCCCTTTTCACTTTTATGCTGCCAACACATTTGTTTACAAGATTCAAACTTCAAAAGTATTGGCTAGATATATTTATTGTGTGTTTTCTTGAACTTTTTGAAGACGTCTGAACCCTGTTTTTTTGTACAGTTGTGTTTATACTCAATTTAAATAAAACATGTTTGTATGACATCCAATTTTTTTTCAGATTATTTCTTGTCAGGCTTTTCACAATACAACTATATATTCCACTTTTGCATAGATGCTTACTGTTAGCTGAAAATACTTGAAAATGTCAGGGTGGTGCAAGCAGCCTAAAAGCCTCTGAAAGGCCTTAGACCTCAGAGGGTTAATACGTAATGTTGATATTATTCAATTCCATTGATGAGTTTTTTTTATTTTCAGTTAATTGAAATTATGACGTCTGCCCAGGTTTTACAGGGTGTAGGCAGATTTACAGCAATGAAAAATGACACAATTACACTTAAATCTTTCAAACAACTGTACATTTGTGTAAAAATTCAAGGCATGGAATTGAATAGTGCAAACTGTCAACCCTCAACATTGCCATGCTTTCAATTATGGTGCACAATGTCACACTTTCACACTTGCCACAAAAAGTCTCCCAGACTTTTCAAGGTGCATCATTGTAGTTTTATTCACTCACAAGCTAACTTCCCGTCAAAGGAGGACAACGTTATTGCAAAGGCTTGTAAAGCACACATGGGGAAGCTATAGTCCATAGAGAAGACGTCCTCAGCCACCCGTCCAAACTGCATCACAATGTAGTCCACTGTGGGAGAAATGGGAAAAGAGGGACATTTTACACAGGGCACATCATTTTTGTGTTAAATAACAATTGAAGGATCATGAATAATTGGAAAATGCCAAAATATTTTGGTAGACGATCAAGTATGAACATGTTAAATCACGAGAGAAGTGTGTCAAATAGGCTATTGTAGGCCTAATAATCTTAACGAAATAATTCATCACTGGCCCATGTTACGAAATGAGTGAATGTAAAAAGTCACTGCATGTATGTGAGAGGAGGTTCTCTCTCTCTCTCTCTCTCTCTCTCTCTCTCTCTCTCTCTCTCTCTCTCTCTCTCTCTCTCTCTCTCTCTCTCTCTCTCTGTCTCTCTCACCATTGTCAGGGTGAACGATCTGGAAGTTTTTGACTGAGGCCTGGGTGACCCTGCCGTGGAAGTTGAGCACATATGACTGCGTTTGCTCGTTCCAGGTGGGAGACTTGTTCAACAGGGTGACCAGGTTGTCAGTGTTGCTGTTGTCATGGCGCGTGAGAAGAGTCTCCAGATCCTAGAAAAAGGAGACAGATGGAGAAGCAAAATGACCCTTATGAGAAATCAGTATTGTACTGTATAACTGCACTCAGAGATAGCAGTAGACCTCCGCCAAGGAAGCTGTTTGATAGAACATTTGACTATGTAACACCCTATATTTTTCTCAAGTCTTTCTGCCTTGTTTTTGTGGAGTTAGAAACTGGAATGTTAAAATTTGTCTTATCCTGCAATTGTGAAGAATCTTTTAAAAAAAATCCTGAATCCGGATCGTGAACCATGCATATCACCACCAAAATGTAATCACTGTCTTATTTTTGTCTTTACCAACAACAAAATTTAATCAAAATCCGTTCATAACTTTTTGAGTTATCCTGCTGACAGACAGACAGACAAACACACAAACAGACAGACAGACAAACCAACGTGACCAAAAACAAAACCTCCTTGGCGGAGGCAATACAAAGTCAGCAATTCTATTGCAGTATTAAGCAGTGAATGTATGTTGTCGATTATGTTTCTTTGCAATCATGCAAAGAAAAAGCAGCAGTACAGTTTTTGCTTTTTCAAAAAATAAAATATATAGTAAATCCACCCCTCACTGTAGAATATACAGTAAACACACCACTTACAAGCAAAACCTGTAAGTGAAGGAACTGTAATAAGGGGCAATAAAGTGAAGGAATCCTAATGAGAGGACTGAACTTTGAACTGAAGTTGAATGAGTGTGTGCTTGGTTGTTTTTGTCAGGGTGGGAAAACAGGTGACTGAGGGGCAACATTAGCCTGGCTCTATACCCTCAAACTTAACAAACTTATACCCCCAAACAAAAGCTAAAGCTTACAAATGGCAAATCCAGAGTAGTGCCACACACACAGATTCATAAACTGGCTGAAAATGGAAAGGGACACAATAGTTAACAGTCAGTTTCATGTCTTTATGCCTCATTCAGTTAACCTGTTAGTTAGCTACCAGTCCTATTGGTTTGGTCCATGTTGCATCCCATTTTGCATTTTCCCTACCAACAGAACGCAGTGGCTTTGAACAACTGAACTGATTGATTCACAACTAGTTTCTTCCTGTGTCTGAGGTAATCTAAGCATGGTAGGTGTACTTGGTACATGTTGACATGATTTTAGGATACGTTTGACAAATGAATATAATATAATATGATATAATAGAATAGAATAGAATAGAATAGAATAGAATTGAATAGAATAGAATAGAATATAGTCACTGACCCACATACTGTTCCACAGTAACACTTGTTGCATATTGTATGTGCCTCAACGTTTAACTACCAAAATCCAGCAGAATTTCCCAACTCTACGTCATCTCTCTCTTCACTTCCCGTCACATCTCATACTGTCCTGTCACATATGGGTCTAAAAAAAGCCAACAAAAATATATATTTTTAAATCTGGGAGATTTTTGTGGTGGTGGAGAAACAAATGGCTGTGGCGGTCAGAAATTATGTGAGAATACCCTCGACTGATACCGGATATGTGTGAGAGACACTTACAGTCTTGGGCCGAATGCAGACTCTCTCATCATTATCCTTCATCCCTGGTATGACCACTGTCATCTTTCTGGGGCCTTTGAATCCCAACACATTTTTTTCCTGTCCGGATTAATACAAAAAAGAAAGTCAACAATCTATGCTAACTCCATAGCAAGCAATAAAGAAAGTGTGTGTGTGTGTGTGTGTGTGTGTGTGTGTGTGTGTGTGTGTGTGTGTGTGTGTGTGTGTGTGTGTGTGTGTGTGTGTGTGTGTGTGTGTGTGTGTGTGTGTGTGTGCAACTAAATTGATTGAATGAATGAATGAATTAATTAATTAATGAGCAAATTTGTACTGTAAAATAAAAAACAAAGAAACAAATGGATGGATGAAATTTGAACTGACGTAACAAATGGCCACCAGCTCCTGTCGTAGCTTCTCTGACTCCTGGATGAAGGGCTTCTTGTCTGGATTCACTCCGTTGTCATACACTGTGAAGCGGGTACCCAAGACATTCGACCTGTAAAAGAATAGCACAGTACAGAATTACAGGATGACCAAATATGATGGAATAAATAACTGTATGCCTAAGCCATAAACAAACAAACAAACAAACATGTATGCAGTGCATACATACATGCATACACACATACATACATACATACATACATACATACATACATACATACATACATACATACATACATACATACATACATACATACATACGTGCATGCATGCAAAAAATACGTACACGCAAGTTTAGGCCTACTACATACTGTACGTACATCAAGTTAAGTCAGCTTGACCAGTACATACAAAGGCCTACATACATACAGTACATAGGGCCTATACATACATACATACATACATACATACATACATACATACATACATACATACATACATACATACATACATACATACATACATACATACGCATGCATACATACATGCACTCGTGTTCCTTGTGGAACAATTATGCATCTACCAATGACCAAGGTATTTGAGTTCACAAAAATCAACACTGTACATATATTGTACTGTCCTTTGTAGAACAATTGTGTTACCTACTAAATTATTTCTCGTGTACCCTTACAGATACCAAGAAATGAAAGAAGCAATTTTGTGTCTGGGTGTATCATAACGACACTTTTTATTTCTGTGTGGGGGTATGTATATACTGTATCTCTCTCTCTCTCTCTCTCTCTCTCTCTCTCTCTCTCTCTCTCTCTCTCTCTCTCTCTCTCTCTCTCTCTCTCTGTTACCTCAGTTTGCCGATGTAGCTGTTGGTTTCTCTGGAGAGGTCGGTGGGGTCGGTTGAGATGAGGTAGTTTGAGGTGGTGGTCTTCTTCCTCTTCCTCGCTGCCATCAGGAACACCTGCAGAGCAGTCAACCACAACATCAGTATTTAGTACTCAAAGCAGAGTCCCCTGTGCACAACCAGTGTAGTGCAGGGGGGACAAAGGGACCAGTTGCCCCGGGCCCAGGGAGAGGCAGGGCCCAGAATTGGGTCCTCATTACATTGCATCATTGGGCTGGGGGGCCCTTTCAGATGACTTTGTCCTGTGCCCAGCCAAAGCTGTCAGCGACCCTAGTGAAGTGCACACAAGTAATCCAGAGAACTCTTTGGAGCACGATTTATTACCCATTGAGACCGCTGATTCTTATGGCATACGGATAGTATTTGTTTTAGGCAAAGAAATCCAAGTCACATAAAAAACTGCAATCTGACTTCCTTGCCTAAAACAAGTTTGAGAGTCCATACACCAATGAGTACCAAGGAGAGCCATATTCGTATTTTCTGAATACAGATAGTATTTGTTCGTTATTAGTGCCAGATTTTTTCGGAACCTAAAGGACTGACAATAGGCAGGTTGTCCAGACTGACCTGAACTTAGCATTGCCGTGTGAATGGTCCCAGGCAGCAAAAAGATATGCAAATTGGATATTAAGCAACCCATACAAAATCAGGAATTTTGACTCATTCAGCATATGGCATGTTGGGAACAAAACAATGCCCTTTGTATCACCTTTTTGGCCTTGCCATTTGGTTACAAAAATGTCTAGACAGCCTGAGGTCTATGAGTCAGAAGTCAAACTACTTTCTGCTGTCCTTTCCTGTGGCCTCTGGCCTTGTGACGCAAGGCTTGATGCCATTAATGATCAGTTTTTATTCAATAACTCCAGACAAAGCTCATTTTGTCTAAATGAAAAGCCCTCCAAATGTTGTTCTGCATCGGCTGACAGTGAGGAAACGTTATCTCCACAGGAGTGGGGTGACACGGAAACACCAGCCGTGGTGTCCCATCCGTGGTGTAATGGTTAGGGAGTTGGACTTAAGATTGTCATTCACCCAGGTCATGTTATATCATTCGTCCAGGTCACGTCATGTTAAGAGTTTATAAATAAGCAGTGTCTGCTGTGTCCTGCTGTACATTTCACCAATACAGTAGGCAGACTAGGCAATTGCCTAGGGCCCCACTAAATCTGCCATCCGCATGGGGCCCCTGAAGAGTCAACCCCACCATAGTAAATGGGTCAATGACGGTTTAGTGGTAGCACATGTCAGGGTGGTGCAACCACAGCTAATGCCAATAGTGTACGGATTGAATAGCTTGTTTGCTTTTAGTGGATTGTCATAGAAGCGCATTCATTGCAGTGCATTTATTACCAATTACTAGTTAATTTATGGGCATTAGCTGTGGCCGTACCACCTGACGTTTGAGCCCAAACAAAAATGTCATTGACCCAAATAATAAAAAAAATAATACAAGACTTTGCATAGTTGTGAGGTATGACATGTAATTCCATAGGATTTTTTTGGCTAGGAATGTTTTTGTTGTTGTTGTTTTGTTGGCTTAATTTGGGATCCTATTTAGAAATGATGGATAGAGCTGCTCCTCTGGCCCTGCCGTGGCCAACAGGTAGGGCACTCATCTACCATGCGGCTGACCCAGGTTCGATTCCCAGCTCGGGTCCTTTTGCTGGCCCTTCCCCGTCTCTCTCTCCCACTTGATTCCTGTCACCATCTTCACTGTCCCATCATAAAAAAAATCAAAAAGACAAAAAAAAACATCTAGAACCGCTCCTCACCCGTTTGCCGTCCTCCTTCTCCATGTGCAGGTAGTATGAGGGGTAGATGCCTTTCTCCATCCCTCTCCTGTCGCGGGTGATGCGACACTGAATGGTCATGTCTCTTGGGGCAGGCCGCAGCGCAAACTGCTCCAGGTCGTCCACTGAGAGCGGGGAGGCCTTGCAAAAAACACGCACACACAAGTTTATGAAATACATGTGTATATACTGTATGTATATATATGTATATGTATATGTATATGTATATATATATCTGGTGTGATGCATGAAATGGAAACATTTATGTTTTAATTGCACATGTTCCTAATAAACCTGCTTGATTGATTGATTGATATAATATATACAGTAGGTACGTACATACGTACTTAGCAATACCAATACCAATACGATTTGTATAGCCTAGCACATTCTCATACATAACTGTCATTCAATGTGCTTGAGAGAAATGAAAGAGAAGAGAGAAGAAAAATATTAGAAGGCAGGAAGTATTACAGGGAGTGGATAATTATCCTCAACCAAACACAGATGAAAATAAAACTCTTGTTAATTTCTTTTAAAAAACATGACACTTTTGGGGCAGTTCTAATTTGAACAGGAAGCTGGTTCCAGCATTTGGCAGCATAATGGCTAAAATGCCATCTCTGTCCACCAGAAGGCGGAGGTGCACTCTCCGGGTGCTTGTCCCGTTTACACATGTTAAGGCCGGGCTGGTGCTCACCCTTCCTGAGTGGTCGCTGTCTGTGGAAGTCTCCCTGTAGTTGGAGTTGAGGGAGGCGAGGCTGGGGTTGGACTTGTCGCTCTTCTCCTTCTTCTTGGACTGCTTGGGGGACTTCACCACCTCCATCTTCTCGTCCTCCTCGTCGCTCACCTGGCATCGTGCTGTGAGGCAACGACAACAAAACATGAGAAAAAAGAGGAAAAGGGTGTGCAGTACACATCCTTGTTGTCACTCACCTACACTTCGAGTCAACAAAAGATCAGAAAAGGAAAAGAAGTTTCCATTTTATTGCTGACACCATCAGGACCAAGCCCTCTGCCCCATCCTCCTCCATGACTTACCTCACCTGGCATTGCACCATGAGGCAATGACAGCAAAATATCTAAAAATGAATATAAGTTATGCCCATTGTTACACCAGCCTCTTTAACCAGATGGGACGGTCTGTGGGCCCATAGGTTCACTCTTGGCTGAAAAGACTCAACTGTCTCAACATTGCTATGACATTACAAAGAGCCTTAAGACTTGAAGCAGAGCCCCTGTGCACAACTAGTCTCCAGGTGCTGGTGCAATTAAAATAATGCAAGGTAAAAAGGGGATACATCACTGCACACTGGTCTTCTCTTTGCTGGTAGTTTATTAGGTGAACAACATGCTTCGCTGTTGCTTCATCAGATTCACTCATGAGTGACAGTCACAATAAATGGCAAAAAGAAAACTGAATATATAAAATATATATATTCACATCCATAGTGCATAAATCAGTGATAGCCAAGAGGTGTCAAAAGTAAAAGTAAAAAAGCAACACAATTTCCTTCCACCAAGTAACTTATCTGAGTAACCAGTAGAACAGTATACTTATCTTACGATCAGTTAACTCTGCAATGGTTGGATCAAGTTTGTGGTGGGTCTTTGTAAGGTATTTAGCATTTTTCAATAACAACAACAATCTATATAATTACAATGGAGTAAATGGTGTAACAGCTACTGTGATGCCATGTTTTAGTGTTGTACTTACACCTCAATTTACTTTCACTTATACTTTTGTAGCATAAAAATACTGGGCAGGTTTCAAGTTTCAAGAGGTTTATCTGAGAGCTGAGAGCTGAGGAGAATTTTGATAAAAGTTAAGAGCTTCAATGAAAGGTTAAACACTTGCCCCTTGTACCCGCTTTCATGGAAATCAGTGCAATTGGCATACTTTATGCAGCCCACATGAAAAATTCTCACGATTTCCCCTTGGCCAACTTTCCTTGGCCTCCAACAGATGTGATATGCTTGTAAAATGTCCGGAATTCCCCTTTAAGGGAAGACCTGCTGAGTTTAAATT
Source organism: Engraulis encrasicolus (assembly GCF_034702125.1). Classification (NCBI taxonomy): domain Eukaryota; kingdom Metazoa; phylum Chordata; class Actinopteri; order Clupeiformes; family Engraulidae; genus Engraulis; species Engraulis encrasicolus. Next base: position 8,996,450 of record NC_085873.1, read on the forward strand.
CAGTTAAGCGTTTCTTGTTTTTCTGGGACGTGCCTCCAATTGGCCCGCATAAGCCTGTGAGAGGGCATCATTAAGGTTGGAGCAGGCTTCACCCAAACAGATTAATCTTCTTTTACGGTGCTGACCAAAATAATGTAAATTGAAAAGTAAGAAGAGGTCGCACCATGTTATCAACTTTTTATTATTATGTTTCAATGCATCTGTGTATGAACAGACTTTCCTGTACGAGAGAAAGCCATAAATGCTATTGGGCTCAGGCTAGAACTCTATGCATCAGTTCTGGTATGGGAGGTACAGCACAATACCGCTGAGCTAAAGGAGTTACTAATGTTCCACGCCACACTCTGCTAGTTGTCCTCCGTTACACTCACCCCCTAAACCTCACTCCCATCCGGATCATGGCACCAGTGTAACCGAGGTGTTCCCGAGCAGTCCGCCCCCTCGAGGTCTTGAACTCGCCACCTCCTAGTCAATGCATCGGTTCGGGTATGGGAGGCACAGCATGATACTGCTGAGCTAAAGGACCAGTACGATAACCCATAGCTACCGATACAGTATGAGGCTTCAGGAGGGAGGTTTACTAATGTTCCACGCCATACTCTGCTAGCTGGCCTCCGTTACACAGGCTACTCAAGGTCATTCATACCACATTCTGTCATCCATGCCTTTATGGACCTTGCTTTGGGCATTGGCCTTCTCGACCAACATCAGTGTGTGACCTCACAAAGGCGCTTTTGGAAGAACGGTTAGGAATGGGTTGGCAGTTGGCAGTTGAGTTCATATGTAAGCCAAGGCAGGTTAGCGAATACATTTGGTAATACATTTGGTCACTGGCGTAACGCAAGTACTTCAGGCCCCCCTGCAAGATACCAAGAATATGGGCCCCCGAACGAAAAAAGAGGTCCTAATAATATATCATGTGGAGTGGGCCCGCTTCTTCGAGTCAAGGACCCATGTGGGCCCCCCGCCTTGTATGGGTCACCCTGCCTGGTGGTGGCTGCGGGGGTATACTTTACGCCCCTGAATACAGTGTACTACTTACCCTTAGTTGATTGCTTCTTCTTGGGAGTGGGAGGAACTGGACTCTTTGTGTAGTCCATCTTCTCCTCCTCTGGGTCTGACGCAGAAATCTTCTCATTGCCAATCTGGAACTCCGTCACTGCATCTATGTGAATTGTCACTGGAGGAAAGGCACATGTCATTAAGACATTACTCAAGTCAAATAAAAAAACATGAACACACCACAACTGAGTGGCAAAGATGACAAGCACATTGAAAGTTTGTATTTTTGAGGGGGGTTTTGCTAGGAGAGTGAAGGTGGTTAGAGGACTTAGGCTGAGTGTGAGAGAGATGGGGTAGGGTTAGGACGTGACATAGGCCGGATTTGGACTTGAATGAGTCCCCATGAGCATATTGCTCTTTCAGTTTATGTGATTGGATTTTAAAACCAGAGTCACATGTCTCTGAGAGTGAAAGTAAAGATTGTTTTCTTCTTTTTTTTCCTATTTTCTTTTTGTGCAAGATGAGGTCTTGAAGAAGCCCTTCAGAAAACAGTATCGGTTTAGGCTAACATTTGGTCTTTATGTCTGTGGGAAAGAGAAACTTTCAGAACTTGTTTCTCTGTTTTCTATTTTAAGAAGTGAACACATTGAAAAGGCCATAAATTCATCAACTATTATCCAATTCCCATGTAAGGTATCATTGCAAAGCTTAGGTAAAGTGTGGATTTCCATGCTGTACCACAGCACCCCCAAAGATGATGAATATGTTCAACGAGAACATTTAAAAAGCACTTACTTTGTTCCTCTTCATTCTGGTTGTCTTTGGATTTGTTTTCATTCTTTTTATCTTTCTTCTTTCCTTTCTTCTCTTTCTTTTCCTTCTGTTTCTCTCCGTCCTCTTCTCCAGCCTTCCCCTCTACGTCACAGCCAACACAAGATGGGAATTACAAAAGGAACCATATTCTAACCTCATATAATCTACTCTTTTAGTGTATTATACCACCTGACCCAATACACAATACACAAATAGTGAAGAATAAAGAAGATAACTAAAAACATTTTCTAATCTCTGTTATTTATATACTATACCGTTTGAGTGTACTATTCTGTACCATATTAACACAACACACACATAGGTACAGTAAGGGAATAAAGTTGTATAATAATAATTAAAATATATCATCTTTACCGTTACTGTTTGATTGTACTAAACAGGCAGATAAATGAAGGAACAGAACCCATCCTCACGTTTGCCCTTTTTCATGACTTTTTTCTTGGGTTTCTTCTCCTCGTCCTGATCAGCATTCGTGTAGATGCCCAGGAGGTTCTTAGCCACCGTCTTGCCCTCGTTGTCCTTCTGAAGGGTCTTGGCTGCCTCTTCTTCATCATCGTCCTCCAGCCCTCTGTTGGTCTGGCCGGAGATGTCCATTTCCCCCAGGCAGATCTCCTCCAGGACCCCATCAAGGCCCAGCTCGCTCTGAGAGCCTGGGACAATCACAACACTATGATGATTACAATATTGCCAATACCAGGTAAAAAGGCAGTAATTGCATTGTCATTGAAAATGTGTCACTATGATTTCATATTTTATGATCTTGACATAGGCTATATCAACATGTAAAATTAAATACAATTATTGAGCTGACGAAAATGTGGTATAAGGTAACAAAACTGACTCAAGTAAATAATCTACCCAAAACTACTTTGACTGGACTACAGGATCATTTTAAAAATCAATGTACTCGGTTTGGAGCTTTACTTTAGGGTAGAATAGATGCAGAGATTTTGATGTACAATTTACACAGTATCAATAAAGCATTTAAAGGAACAGACCACCCTTTTTTGATTTTCACATATTTGCAGTATTTCCCAGCATTGTTCATGAATGTGCATATCATTTTCTCCTCTGTGTTTTCAGTACTTAGATTTATTGGATCAGAATTATTAGCATAGCTTAGCATAATCACTGAAAGTAACTGGTATCTTTAGCATCAAGCCACAAGTGATCACTGAACCGAATTAAATTGCTGTTTTACACTCTGGTGAATGTTACATTCATTTTAAAGTGGTTTAGAAGTACATTTGATGGTGTTTTATTTTGTACCATAGACTTGCATTACTATGCCTAATTTGGGTATACTGTCAAACGGGGCAATGCAAACACATAGACGAAAATTATATGCACGTTCATGAATAATGCTTGGAGATACTGCAATTATGTGAAAATCAAAAAAGGGTGGTCTGTTCCTTTAAAGACTTCATCGCTTAGATAGAAAGATAGATACATTTCTCTGTGCCATTGACAGTACATCTGATAGTTACAAAAACAGAAAAGAACACAATAAACAGCCACAATCTCTTCAACACTTGAACAGTTTTGTTGCTTGTTCTATTCTCCACTCTATCAAGACCTAGGTCGCTCTGAGAGCCTGTGGCAGTTGAAGAACCATGATTACAGTAGCCGAAAGTGTTGAGGGGGTGTACGCAGCATATTTTGCAGTGTTAATTCAACACGTATAGAATTTTAATTTAACACTTTCCTTGTTGGTTCTAATCCCTGTAGTGTTGACTTAACACTGCAAAAAATTACTGTGCGATACTCTAAGGTGGTGTTTGATTAGTCTGTTTTCACTGTTGCCAGGGGAAACCTGATGAAGAGCAGTAAAGTGACAATTGGAATGGAGTAGTGTGACGACAGGCAGAGAAATTAGGATGTTGTCAAGTGTAGTGTCTCTGATGTGTGACAGTCCCTTAAATCCTGGGTCAGAGAAAACCAATTTAGTAAATGAACAGTGGCTGAATAGCCAGCGCACACAAGGATACTATTTGCTCAGTTGATTGATTCAAAGACTCAAGGACACAAGGGTGAAAGAATACATGTAGAAAAAATATGTGTCAAGTGCATACAGTGTGAGAGATACGGGAAGAAATAGGTCATGCAGTGAAAATAACCCTAGGGCAGTACACACAATTTGTGTTTGTATCGTTGATAGTATCTCATCAGTGTATTTGTACTCACCATTCAATGATGTCTGGCTTTGGGATGGGTCGAGTAGCAGGGCTGTGTCCTCACTTGCCGCTTTCTGGCGACGATTTTTGGGTCGGGTGTCAGGATTGGCTGTGACCATCTGGGTGTCTGATCGTTTTTTCTGCTGCTTTCTGATCAGCAAATTTCGCTACATGGGACAGAATAGATCATAAGAATCAATGACATACAGTACAACGAGAAGATTTCATTGTTATTCCACAGTGTCTAGCATGGTCATAAACGTGAAAGTAAAAATGCTCCAGCTGGATTGAGACACGTGAATTCTACACAAACAGTTGTGAAATAAAAACTATGAAGGTACATTATATTTTCACATGTATCACTATAAGTGACAATTATGATCAGCACTTCAAATAGTACATAGGCACTATTCCACACATTCACACCAGATAGAAAGTAATCTACAATCTAATCTACAAAGCCTGTGTAAACAAAGTGGTTCAATTCAATTATTATGACTTTGCATCTATGGTTTTCTAAGAGCATCTAAACTTTACATAAACTCTACCACAGTAAAAAACAAAACAAAACTGGGTGCTAATTACAAAAATATACATTTCAAAAGAGAAGAAAGTACAACACTCAAAGTCACTGATATTAAACATTGTACATTTAAACATTGTACAGAGTGCGGTCCATTCTTCTCTATTCAGAACATCTAAAGCATAAAATATAGGCTAATAAAAATGTGTGGTGCCTTACCTGATTATCCAGCTTCTGTTGACGAAGGTCAGAGTCCTCCATGTCTGGAGACTAACCCGCAAACAGCAATATCTCTCTCTTCTGATGCCAAAGTCAAAGGTAGACCACTTCACTTAGTGCATGTATGACAGGGAAAATAGCAGGAGTTATTTTATGGTGTATTTCTTCTCTATACGGTGCACACACAAAAATTGGCAGTTAAACAGGGCAAGCACCTCTCTGAGTCACGGATACACCGTGAGCGAATGAGTGACACACTTTGCCGAAGCTGTTGATTGTAATGCTTCAGTCACTCACTCCATCTGATGTTGCTAGCTAGTCTCTCTCGCTCCCCCACCCCACCTGCATGCAACAGAAGGTAAAGAAGATTAGGAGAAGATAATGTTCTTATACTGATGAGTGTGCTTCTCCAAGGAGGGACGCCAGCAGGAGAGGGGGTGGTGGTGCAATAGGATAAGTTGTTCCGGGCCCAGGGAGAGAGGGGCCAGAGAAGTGTGTGCTCATTACATTGCATGGATTGGGTGTGGGGGCCCATTCAGATGACTTTGTCCCGGGCTCTGTCAAAGCTGTCAGTGGCCCTGTCTCCAAGCCTGCCTGCATTTGGGGCGCACACTCACATACACACACACACACTCACACACACCAGACCAGAGTGATGGCAGATGTACAGGCTACCAATCCAAGTGAAGAAGTTCACTCACTCCTTCTCCTTTTCACCATTTTAATTTAGTGCCACAGAGTGCGTAAATAGGCTCGACAACCACAACACATGTAGATACAAGTGCATAGTCATGGAAAGGGGAAATGTATGTTTTCGAGAACATTGTCCCTCATTTTTCAGTTCCAATTTCACTTCTTTTTCTGCTTTTTGGAACTGAAGAGGTACATTTTAATGAGACATACAATATGATTGAGCCAATACTCTGACACAACTCCGACTTACTCAATACTCCGACTTAGGCCGTACTGCTGTGTGTGTGTGTGTGTGTGTGTGTGCGTGTGCGTGTGCGTGTGCGGGTGTGGGGAAAGGTGTTACAGATTCTAAGGGCCCAAGCACTGACAGCACTGACAGGGGCCCTTAACCCCTTAAGATACGGCATTATAAATTAGCTGTTACCAGAATGGCAATGACCAAGTCATAATGTAATACTAAAGGCCCGTGCACTGTCATAATAATGTAGTACTATAGTAGTTGACTTTCGTCTATTACAGTATGCCACAGGAGGTACGGCGTGCATTAAGGGGCTACAGGGGCCCAAAATTTGAAATTTTCATAGGGCCCAAAATGTCTGCCATTGCCCCTGTGTGTGTGTGTGTGTGTGTGTGTGTGTGTGTGTGTGTGTGTGTGTGTGTGTGTGTGTGTGTGTGTGTGTGTGTGTGTGTTAGGCCACCTGTATCTTGTCTTGGTGGTTCCTGCAGGGGCCACTTGCCGGCTTGTCATTTCTCTGCGCCCCATGCAACCAGCACAGTAGATGGCAGTATATTTCTCCGTGTCCATCGTCGACGCGCTGTTGACTAAGCAAAAGAAAGAGGAAGAAGAGTCTCATAGCATAATGGGCATCGGTCTGTACATGTTATGCAGGAGTGAATCATCAAAATACTGTCTTTATTTTTGTTACTTTGAGCCGTCCCATGTAAAATTTCTTCTTTGGACACGGATGTCTGTTTGTTGAATGGTGTTGAATGACTCGCCGAATCCGGGATAATATGGACCATGGCATCAGCTCCTGACAAAACAGTTTGTCGACTCATCCTCCTCGGGGCAAGAATATTCTGCGACTCCATCACGCCCACACGCCAAGAAGTATTAATTAAGTGATTTTCACTCAATAGTGGAATACACCAGAGCAGCTGAGTAAAGAAAGTAAGTAGCCGGTCAGGCATTACAAAGCAAAATTCGGAACAGGGCGCGCATTAGCATTTCGGTGTAGGCTATACGCTCTTGGACATTTTATCTCACACACTTACAGGTAATGAGGCCCTTCTGTGAAGTGATACTTTGTTTCCCAATTGCATGTTGTTCGGATGGGCAATGACTGGTTACCTTGTGACGGTATGGTGTAGCAAAGTGATATGTCATCAGTGAAAGAAGAACGGGAACACTGTGTTACATATGTTTGTCATGGGTGACGTTGGTGATATACAGATTGTTCTGTGTTACCGTGTCTAAACTGTAAATACAATCAACACTTGTGAAACAGAAGAGCCTAACACGGAAGCTGCCTAACAAGTTGTTTGAGTTGATTTGAAGAAAATGTCACGGGGAGTTCCTGTGGTCTGTGCCAGTGATTGGCATCACCATTAACGTTATTTTCTTCGTCACATGTCACGCGCAAAAAGCTTAATCATTGTCAGCGAAGGACAAACAGCGAGCGGTCTTTAATATGCTTGGGTCTGCATTATGTCGAAGTAGGAGGAGAGTTAGTTATTTGTGCAAAAAAGAACAGAACAGAGCATGAGAGGAAGCAGCCTTGTTTTCAGTCAAAGGTCAGAAAAAAGCTGCTGAGCACTGCAGCCTCTCGTGCGTCTCTTCCTCACGTGAAATCCAGAGGCACTTCGGTTAGGCTACCCTGGAAGAGAAGGCGAGTAAACATGTACCCTTGCCTGAGGGAACACGAACGTGGAAGCCAGGTTGATGTGCTAACCGTTTTGGCTCAGTTGTTTAATTTCTTTACGATATGGACCACCGAGGCCAGGCAAATGGCAATCAGGAGGTAGGCTATTGAGTCCGAGTTGTTTTTCTCTACTGCCTCGCGCGTAACATTGTGGTTATCATGGCTCTGACAGCCTGACGAGCATGTGGTCAGTCTTGCGTTTTGACCAAGAGTGAGTCATCTTCTACAAGTGACATTTAAGACTGGAAACTGACATAAACACATTTTTATTGATCCGTTGCAGATGCTCTTCCGGTAGGATGATCAAGAGTCAGGATCAAGATGTAAGTCTTTCGACATTTTCAATGGTCTTTAGTCTTGAAATTTGTAGTGTACATGCATCAGCATGTAATATGATGTGAGCTACTTGCACCATATGCCTGACCCAAACCAGCCTATGCAAAAACAACTTCCCTCAAACCTAACCATACTATTCAAGGACCTACATATTACAGACTGTTGATTTTACCTACCCCTAATTAATGTAACAGAGACTTGAAAAGTGCAACCAAATGTAGCAATTTCTTTGTATCGCCAAATACAGAGTTCTTCCCATATTCAAATATCTAGACTTAATGTAGAGACTGTGCCTGCCTACTGAATTAAATTATTTTCTAATATGTGGCATTAAGCAAAGTCAGTTCTTTGGTACACCATGAAGCCTTTGAGCTGGTAGTTGGTGAACTTTCATCATTGTTACTTCTTTGTGTCAGAATAGAATAAGACTTTGTTTACTGATAAGCTTTGAGGCTTGCAATGGCAAGCCTGTTAGATAGAGATAAATGTGTAAATGTAATTAATGTTTAGGCTAAGTGAAATCCTGTCAAGATATGGGTAAATGTGTCTGTTTGTCGAGTTACTGTAAGCTGCGGATTTGAGGTGTTTTGTTTGGCACATGCGAAAAGACTTAAGTTATAAACAACTCCACCATTTAAAGCTCTTTGAACTCAACATCACCTGCATGAATAAAGGCCATGATACATAGGGCAACTTTTTGAGCAATGATGCTTGGCAACATTATGATTGGCTTCTATTTGCTGATGGAATAGCTAGAAATATTGTGAGCTGATCCAAGTTGTCTTGACAAAAGTGTTACAGTCATGATGAACAGTCCAAGCAACTTCTTATACAGTAGAGAGAAAAGTTCATCCAGGCACTCCATGCAAATTGTCCAAATGGGAAGTTACTTTAAAAAGCCCAGAGGTGGAAGAAGTACTGAAGTTGTGTACTTAAGTAAAAGTAGAAGTACCCTGCGAAAAAATTACTCAAGTGAAAGTAAAAGTTGTTTCCCAAAAACGTACTTAAGTAAAAGTCCTAAGTACTAACTTTTAAATGTACTTTTCAGTACAAAAGTACAAGTAGGCCTACTCACGCAATGGCTGTCTTTCTCCATGTCTACCTACTTGATCCAATAGGAAAAAGTGTCTGCAACGGTTTTCGGTTCTATTTGAACATGACTATGGAGTCCTGTTAATGTTTTTAAAAGTATATTTTCTGTCTGGGTGTCAATTTGGAAGAGGGGCTTGGTCCCGCCTCCCTGCCCGCAGCTGAGGCTACTGAAATATCCACGAAACACAACAGGAAAACCTAGGATAAATGTAACTAGTAACAAAGTCTTCTCCTAGAAATGTAAGGAGTAGAAAGTACAAGTAATTGTCAAAAAATGTAATTGAGTAAAAGTAAAAGTCTGCATTTTTATTTTTACTCAAGTAAGTACAAATTCCAGAAAAAACTACTTAAGTACAGTAACGAAGTAAAAATACTTAGTTACGTTCCACCTCTGAAAAAGCCTTTAATGATACTGGGCTAATGGTTACATGAAAATACCTTTTTTTAAAAAATATAACTATACATGTGTTATCCGTGTTTGTAAACACGATGTTGTGAGGAGGGGCAAGACACTGGCAGCCAACCACGTGAGCTAATTTTTCGACCGACACAGTGGTTTCCAACAATCAGAGGTTGAGTTGTGCGCAGCTAGTTTCGCGCAGTCAGGTTAAAACAAAAAAATAGAACCCATGTATAGCCCAGTATCATTAAAGGCTTTTTAATGTAACTTCCTGTTTGGACACTGTGCTTGGAGTACCTGGATGAACTTTTCTCTCTTCATTCAACTTTTCCCCGATATCCAAGAGCACCCAAAAAACTTTGAGCTACCAGCCACCTGTGTGCCTAACTTCTAATATTGTTGTTGCCCAAACACATTGATCAAAAAGCTGCCTCCTGTATCATCACTTTAAAGGGACACTGTGTGAGATTTTTAGTTGTTTATTTCCAGAATTCATGCTGCCCATTCACTAATGTTAACTTTTTCATGAATACTTACCACCAGCATCAAATTCTAAGTATTAATTATGACGGGGAAAAATTCACATTTCATACATGAAAGGGGGGATCTTATCCATGGTCCACCATTTTGAATTTCCAAAAATAGCCACTTTTAGCTGCAAATCAAATTTGGCAATAGGCAGCCCAGTTTCAATGAGCAGCATAGTTGCAGTACCTTTTTTGACCATTTCCCGCACAGTGTCCCTTTAAGAATATTCGCTACAGAGATGCTACGGATCAGGGAACTTTTGGAGTAAATGGAGTTTCCCAGTTGGGCTTTCACTTTAAAGATCTGGGAATTTCAGTCGAAGTTGTTCTAGACACGGAAAGTAAGGGAATTTTGTATTGTTTGTATGCAAAGTTATGGCTTATCAGGGAATGTTCTTAGAGGTTGAATAGGTGTGAAAGCTGTGTATTTGTGCGAGTGATTTGTTTACAGACCAAAACTTTGAATGAACCTTGATGATGGGCAGCCATGGCTCAATTGTTAGAGCACTGGCCTTTAGATCGGAGGGTTGCAGGTTCAAATCCTGTCCTTACCAGCACCTCTTTCCATAGCTGAAGTGCCCTTGAGCAAGGCCCCTAACCCCGCACTGCTCCAGGGACTGTAACCAATACCCTGTACCTAAATAACTAGTGTGGATTAAAAAAAAACGTCAGTGTAAAGTGTAATGTAATGTAATCTGTGAATGTCTCATGAAAAAACTAAGAATACGTGCTTCAGAATATGCTCTGTTTATTACGACAGTAATAAAAGACCGTATGCAGGTAGTCATGGAAGATCATAGATTTAGATTTAGGTCATGAAAAAGTCAAGGAATTTTACATTAGACTGGGAGAAAACAGTAGGTAAACAGTTGGAAAACCGTAGGTAATTTGGGGCAGGATTAAGATCTTAGGCATTGTCAGCAATTATCCCGTGCAGATATCCCATCATAATAGTCCCGTGTAGATAGAGGTAATGGCACAGTTTCGGCGTTGTGAATTACTGTATGTTGTGCACATCATGCACACACCACTGGTCTCAATTCAAGATTTTAGAAGACACACAAGAAATATTTTATTAAAATATACTCAAATATAATATCTACCTTCCTGCCCGAGCAGTGGCTTTCTTAAATGAAAAGTAAATTAAAAACAAATTTAATTTCATTGGCCTTTGATTTATTTACCTTTTCTTTGGCCTACTATCCATATTTTTTTCTCTCTATTTCTCAAGCACATTGAACTATGACTGCATATGGTGGTGTGCTAAATAAACATGATTGATTGATTGATTGATTGATTGATTGATTCCCCTTTCAGGAGTTTGTTGCGGTCCGAGTTCAGGACCCCCGTGTCCAAAACGAGGGTTCCTGGAACTCCTATGTTGACTTCAAAATATTCCTCCATGTGAGTATATCGCCTTGGGACATTACTATTAATATAGCCATGTGACTACACACACACACACACACACACACACACACACACACACACACACACACACACACACACACACACACACACACACACACACACACACACACACACACACACTGCGTCTTGAACCATGTCCCAGTTACAAGGTCTCAGTGATCTTACAGCACTCTGTCTCTTACAGCACTCTGTGAAACACAGTAAGTGACTACAGTATAGATATAGTATAGCGTAATTCATCTCAATTCGGCTGGAAAAAATTCAGAGAGTTGGAAAGTCAAAATGATGTTGATTAAGTTGGTGAGAAGGTTTGCAAATCATGAGTTGAGGGGGAACTGAGTTGAAAAGTTTTTCTCAACTCTGGCTGGAGCAAATGCACTGATCACAAGAAAATGATTCATGACCTTGTGAAACTTTTCTTTGAAGTTCCTTTTTAATTGTATCCATTCATCATGACAATGTTTAATAGTAGAGTAGAGTATCATTTATTGATTCCAGGGGGAAATTAAGGTATGAAGTAATGTAATATATGATGTATGTAACCTGATGGCACTGTATGGTGCACTGTAAATACATAATGTTACACACTGTCACACTCTCTTCTGTACACTCTATGTAATTGATGGATCAGGGACAGAATATTTATGTCCATTTGTTCGATTCCCATTAGCCATGGGAACCAACATTCTGCACTACAATATTCAGTAAAAACATAATCTCATCAAAAGGTTCACAATTAAATTGCATACCAAGATTAAGCAAGAAAAATGAATTGTAGGGGAAAATAACATGATAGAGAAACATACCAATATCAAGTTTGTGTCTCACTAGTATCTTGAGACGGGCTGCTGCAGCCTCTTCAAAGTCACATGACCTACATAGAAGCAGTGTGGTCACTGCAAGGTTGTCATGGTTATCTAACCCAAACAGTGGATGTCTCCTAATTTGATGTCTCCATGACTCTGTAATGGCCAATCATGTCAATACTGATATGATCTCTGCAAACAGTGATGCGGATGATTAAATCAGACATGTTTGCTCTTCTTGTTGCAGTTTGTTTGTTTTATAGATGTAAGACATTCATGATGTCTAACCGTTATACATGGGTTCTAAACTTTTGTTTTCTCCTGGCTGCGCGACTCTAGCTGCGCACAACTCAACCTTTGATTGATGGAAACCGCTGCCTGTGAAAAAAATTGCTCCCGTGGTTGGCTGCCAGTGTCTTGCCCCTCCTCACAACACTGTGTTTATAAACACGGTGAACCCATGTATAGTAAAACGTTTTTCTTATGACATGTTTCGGCGCTGCGGTATAGCTACCGTTTTCATCAGAGGGTTACATGGATGCTGATACTCTGCTCTTGCTTGCTAGACATTGTAGATATCAGTGTTGTTGGAGTTCTATTGGTTTTAAATGTGAACCCCTCACATTTTCCCCTCAATGTTTAAAGGGTGACTTTGGTTGAAGGGATACATCATCCAGTTGGTAAATCCATAGATAGAGGAATTCCTGTTGGTCTTTATCTTATCTTGTCTTATCTGTTGCGTCTGGAAAGATAAAACAAAATGCAAAAGCATCACATTGGAATTTGTAAGGAAAAGTTCCAACCCTCAGCCTCTGTTGGAAGTGGGAAAGTGTTAAGGCAAATTCATCTCTCTTTTTAAACTCTTCATCTGATGTTTGCTTGAAGGTAATTTGCTTTATGAAAGACGGAAGAAAAATCGGCACACAGTTGCCGCTCACAGCTTATTGTACACAATGTTTCAACCTTTTGTTTACTTTCAATACAGCATTTGTTTATTTGGATGTGTGTGCACTCCAATCACTAATTTGGTTTATGATCCAAAGACAATTTGTGGCCAGGGCTGCTACTCACAGAGAAATTGGCAAGATTTGTTACTGCTTGTTGCAAGGACAGTACCCTTTTTTGCCAAACAATGACAGACCAACAGACCGTCAGCATCTTTGTGTCTAGAAAACCGCTGTTATTATTATTATTATTATTATTATAAAACAATATATAGAAGGATCCAATTTACAACATCTAGCATTAAAATTCACAGTTTCATTTCAAGAGAGGCATGTGAACGGTCCAAAGTACCTGGAAGATTTTGTACCTGGACATACATAAATACACGGGCAGCCGTGTTCTAATGGTTAACGAGATGGGCTTTAGATCAGGGGGTTGTGGGTTAGAATCCCACACTTCCTCTCTCTCCATGGCTTTAGCAAGGCACCTAACCCCACATTGCTCCAGGGACAGTAACCAATGCCCTGTAAATATCTGTTAGTTGCTTTGGATAAAACGCGTCAGCTAAGTGTAATGTAAAATACTGCAACGTATGTGCGCCTTTGCTGTATTTCTCTGTGTCTTTGGTGGTCATCTTTGTTGCAGGGGCTTGGGTCATGTCATGTGTGGCAACAATGCAAGTAGGCTTTTGGCGTTCACGAAAACCAGAACTGTGATGACTTATCTCTGTCCCTTATCCTCAGACCAACAGCAAGGCCTTTACAGCAAAGACTTCCTGTGTGCGGCGCAGATACAGCGAGTTTGTGTGGCTGCGAAAGAAGTTGCAGAAGAACGCTGGCCTGGTGTAAGTGTACTGGAACACACACACACGCACGCACGCACGCACGCACGCGCGCGCACACACACACACACTCTAACTTGTTAACCTCACCTCCACATTCAGCGCAACTCAACTTATTACTGTATTAAGAACGTGTAGAACAATGGCCTGTTGTAAGTGCTGATCACAGAAACAAGCAAACAAATTAACACTCACTCACAAACACTGCAACTGCAACTAACAGCTATTAACCTCATCTCTGTGTGTAAGTGCGCAGGAATAAACACATGCTGTAACTGACATCTTTTAACCTCTCCTTGCCTATGAGTGCAATACCTATTAAAAAAGGAAACGGGTGCAAACATGTTGCTAGACTAGTGTGGTAGGTATTTCTCAGGACAAGACATAGTTTGCACACTGCTCAAATTAAAAAAAATTGAAGGGAGAGTGCTGTGGCATGGGGCGATAATGCACCCATACCATATACAGATTTCATTGCCCATGGGTACCCTGGCTAGAATCCGGCTGAGGTGTTTTCCCAACCCCAAGCATATATAAGACCCACAATGTATAAAATTAAACCATAAATAAAAAACATTTTCAGCATCAAAACAGTGTAGGGAACACATCTTGCGGAAAGAAAACCCCTCAATCACACCTTGAAAAGTGGAAAATGTGCCTTCAATTGTAAAATCTGTGTTGCGTGTGCAGTGTGGCACACATGACTTTGCTAAGGAGCTCAAAACATTCCAGCAGCCTGGTTGAACTAACTTTGTTATGGCTTGCATGCTCTCTACTCTCCCCTCACACACTTGGGGTTGTTTGTGTCCTCTTTTTATAAGTCGCTTTGGAGAAAAATGTCTAATGCTAAATCTAATGAATTGCATTGTATTTTATTATAATATCTAGACATTCTATTCTAGCCTTTTCCCTGCCTGTCTGGTTCCAGGATTATATTTGCCCTAATTATTGTATTTATACAATTGAGTCACCTATTTGGAGCTGCCTTCTGCTGCAAACACAAACACATGTCTGGAAGTATTATATGGTCAAGCACTGTCTGATCGTGACTTACTCCTTTGATTACTAATCTGCTGAATATAATGGAATGCAAAGATTGACCTTTGGGGATGACCAGGGGACCAGCACTGCATAAATACAAAAAAAGAAAATTGTACACTGAACTTAGAGATATTGTCACAGATCCTTTGCTCAATAAACAAAGTGGGAACAAAAATGGACATTTAACCTTTCCTGTGTGTGTGTGTGTGTGTGTGTGTGTGTGTGTGTGTGTGTGTGTGTGTGTGTGTGTGTGTGTGTGTGTGTGTGTGTGTGTGTGTGTGTGTGTGTGTTTTCTGTATGTGTGTGTGTTTTCTGTAATAGCCCTGTTCCGGATCTGCCCAGCAAGTCCTTCTTCTCGTTTAATAATGAGGACTTCATCGAGAGGAGGAGGAAAGGCCTGCAGGGCTTCCTGGACAAGTAAGCTGCCTGTTTACATAGCCATGAGATTATGGGAAAGGCTTGCACTTTGTGCCTTTTATTAACGCAAAATAAATGAAATATATAAACACAGACTCATGATACTGTATCGCGATACAAGGAGGCAGTATCGTGATATGCCCTTTTAACACCCTTTTATCAGCCCAGAAAACAGCCACAAGCTATGAAGCTTCCAAGCATCATCATTATTATATAAAAACTTTTAAAAATTATTAGTAGCCTCTTGTAACCTATTCTACCTATAAACCAACATATTTTTTATTCATTAAATTTATAGCCTCATGTTGGCAAATGTGAAAACGTGGGGTGTATCGAACCGTCATGAATCGTGATACAAACCGAATCGTGAATTGAGTGTATCGTTACAGCCCTAGCAGAGGCACTCTTAAAGTTGAGGGGGAAAAAGCCTTTAATATAACATGGCAAAACTGTTTAAAAACACACGTTGCGGTCATATTGACCTTCATCCATGCCCTAATGAAGACCAATATGGCTGCAACGTGTAGGCCTATGTCCATGTGTTTTTAAACAGATTTGATATTAAACAGATGTGATTTTAAAGGCTTGTTTTATTTTTCTGAATTTTTTAGAATGCCTCTGCTCTTTTCTCCCTTTTTGGGTTTTGACTTCACCCGGTACAAATGAGCACCTGAGTAACATTGTTTGAATGCTCTAAGCCCTCGTGTGAATGAAAAATGAATTTCCTTTTTAATCGGTATTCATTGATTGTAGTGTTAGTGATGTGTTGATTGTGTAATTCATGCCTCTCTACAATGACGTACAATCTTAACTTGAGGTACAGTATTTCCTTAAATAACCCAAATCAAATTCTCATTGAGGTCAACTGTAATCTTGGATTCTATTCTATTCCAATATAATATAATAATATGATAATGTAATCTGTTGCATTCTGTTCCATTCCACTGTTGGGTTTGCAGGGTTGTGCACTTGACCGTCTGCCTGTCGGACAGTCAGCTGCACTTGTTCCTGCAGACGCAGCTGCCAGTCAGCCACATCCAGGACTGTGTCATGGGCCTGACGCCTTACACTGTCATGGACGCCATCTTGACCTACGCCTCGTCCAATCAGGGCTGGGCTCAGGCTCAGGAGGAGGAGTCAGATGCCACCCAGGAGCAGTGCCCATCTGTTCCTTATGAGTCCATGGAGAGGTACGGAGGCCAAAATTGTGTTTTTCCATCGGATTGGTTTGATCCCAAGAACGGTTGCTGCCCCTGTTGTTCTATGGAGTTCTAAAGTGAATTAAGTGTAACTAATTTACAGTTAGCCCCTTCAGCCAGTATATTGTATGATACTGTATTAACAGGTGATTTTGAATATGAGGTGCTAGTTTGTGGCTTCTGAACCCAAGTTGCTGGTCACTGCTGCCATTGAACGTGTTTTTGGTAGTAATTTGTATATCTGTGTTCTGTTGCAGCCCCTCTCCTCATGTGCCATCCTCTCAGCATGGAGACCAGGCTCCTGTTCCTGCGGACAGTCAGGAAGACGGCGATGCCACAGCTGATTCCGTGACCGTGGACGTCCACCAAGTGAACTTAGTTGAACTAACGGTCGGCGAGACTGAGAAAGAGACGCAGGTGGACACCGCAGCTGACCCTTCCATTGAAGGTCAGGTAGAAACTTTAGTGGATCTCCAACCGCAAGGTGTAGACTTGGAAATTGTCAACCAAGTCGACGCTGTCAAAGAGGAGGAGAAGGCAGAAGTCACCAAGAGAGCAGAGGAGAATGGAACAGCCGTTGAACAGCTGTTAGCCGTTGACAAAGTGGAGGAACTTTTGGCAGAGGTTGGACTTGTTGAACAGACTGTGACACATTCAGATGAAGAGAACACCTCAGACGTGGTTCTGGAGGAGACTGTTGAAATTCCAGAAAGTACTGTAGTGGAGGAGCGAAACGAGGAGGAGAAGGAGAAAGCGACCACTGTTCACCCAATGAATGTAGAACTTTCGGGGGAGCAGGTAGAGAGCGCTTCCAATCACTCCTCAGAAAACGACACTTTAGTTTTAGAGTTGGCTGTCGGACCACAGAGTCTTGAAGAGCCGAGCCTCAAAAGTGGTGCCTGTGAAAACAAGAGTTCACAGGATTTTAGAGAAACGTGCACAGTGAAGGGACAAAATGAGGAGCAGAGCCAGAGTGAGGAGAGTGAGATGCATCCAGCAGCTCCTGTGGAGAGGATGATCCCTGCTGCTCTTGTAGACGAGAACTTGTCTGTGGAACTGGTTGAGGAGCAGGAAGAGCTGGAAACAGAGAAGAAGGCTGAGGAAGAGAAGGCCGAGACGGAAGAGAGTGAGAAGGAAGAAGAAGAGAAAGGGAAGGAAGCGGAGATGGAGGAAAACAACCTGCAGACTGTTCACCTGCCAGTACAGACGGCTGTAGATGAGAGAACGTCTGCAGAAAAAGCTGAAGAGGAGGAGGAAGAGGAGGCTGAGCGGGAGAAGGATGAGGAGAAAGAGAATGAGAAGGAAGAGAAAGATGAAGTAGAAGATGCTGCTGCTGATGATGAGGAGGTGACTCTGCAGACTGCCCCCCTCCAAAATCAGGAGAACCCGGACCAGGAAGAAGACCATCACCATGACGACGACGTTGACGACATCAAGACCAACGGCGTGACCAATGGAGTGTTCAACGGTTGTCACAGCAGTGACAACTCCGCAGCCTCGAGTGCCATCGAAGAGTCCGTAGAGGAGGAAGTTCCAGACAGTGATCTCATTGAGGAAGTAGGCAAAGCCATCAGCGCCATGGCGACGGAGACCACAGTGCCAGGCAACACTGTGGAATCAGGAAACGCTGAAGAACATCATGCAGATGAAGGAGAGCCCATCGCGGAGGACTGCTGTGACCTCAAAGGTCAAAACTGCCAAGGTCAGGTCACCGGACAGCCTTGCTCTGACCCTTCTGTTGTGCTGGAGAACATTCAAGGAGACCCCAGCCCTGGAATTGCCTCTCAAGAGCCAGACGTCAGTCTCTAGTCTAGTTGATCATATGACCTCAGCACGTCACGAGTCATCATTCATCCTGTGCAAAGGGGGATGTTGGGTAGATCGTCATTCACCAGAACTCTCTGTCTGTCTGTCTGTCTGTCTGTCTGTCTGTCTGTGTGTCTGTCTGTCTGTCTGTCTGTCTGTCTGTCTGTCTGTCTGTCTGTCTGTCTGTCTGTCTGTCTGTGTGTGTGTGTGTGTGTGTGTGTGTGTGTGTGTGTGTGTGTGTGTGTGTGTGTGTGTGTGTGTGTGTGTGTGTGTGTGTGTAGGGAGGTGGTGACCGTATAAGGAATCTGACTGTGATTCCCTTGTCTTCACTTCCTGTATCACAAAATGGAGCCATTTTATTTTCATTGTTTTTGTTTTTATTGTTTTACAAGGTCATTTTGCCCTTGAATGTGTGACAGAAATGGAATTAGGTTAAGACAGGTAGTGTGACACAACCCCCCAACCCCAATCACACTGTTGCTGCATTGTACAGTACGAAGCTATTGCTTACAGACCTACCGCCTGAGAACAAATGGCATTTTTATCTGGACCTTTTGCTTTATATTAGACTTGACGATGGCATAGCAATGGTTTACACAAAACATCTGGACACCCCAGACAACAGAAGTCATACACTGGTTAGGGCTCGATGCAAGGTCATTTTGTGTCATGTGATGCGTCTGGCAGTCACGTGTGTGTGTGTATGCGTGTGTGTGTGCACGCGTGCGTGTGTGTAATGTGCTAATCTACTGCAAACAAAACAAGATGCTTTTCAGCTTGCAACACTTAACCCAGTTTCACCTACTGACCAGCATGCAGTTCCATGAAGTTTCCAACTTAAAGTTTTGTCATGCTGTCGCCTCTATACTATCTCAATGGAAGGCTCTCAGGAGACAGAACAAAAAAAGCCAACACTTTAAGAAAAGGGTTGACATGTTAGCCACTTATACATGCCTAATCACTTAATGACTTATAAGAAGTGTTAAGGGCCCTAATGCCGATTATACCATATCAATAATAAAGGCCATATTGTCAGTGAAGAAGAAATTTGTGAATACACACATAACGAATGATTGATTTTGCTGAACACATGTCTTATAAGTCACTTGTTCAGGCAGTTAGACATGTATTAGTAGCTAACGAGAACTTAGAAATGAAGTGTTAACAAAAAAAAACAAAAAAAAACACAGTGACCCACTGAATACATGGCAGTAGGCATGTATAGCATGCTTCAGAGGTTAGGCTGTTGCTATGACAATATTGTGTCATTCTCAAGAGGGCTTGGTGTTGACACTTGGGAAAACAACAAATAAGAAAAAAAAAAGTTTCACACAAGGGGCCTAGTTTTGTGGACGTTCCATTCAAATCATGATACATGATTATTTTTATGCGTTCATTTTTTTTTCTTTTAGAGTTTCCTACACGTGAATATTGTTCTCAATGCACCTACAAAAGAGGAAATTCTGTTAAGAATCAAGGTGGCACTTGTTGCTTGGTTGAAATGTTGCACCCTTTAACACAAGTTGGAGTTGAACAAAACTTATCTTGTTACAATGCAGTTTTACCTCTTAATAAAAACATTGTTTACTTTTTACTCACCCGGGATTAAGTCATAGTTAAACGTTTAACCTCTGTTAAAAAATAGTGACAAATACATACTGAAATAGAAATCATGTTTTTCTTACATATACATAGTTTGCGCAATTAACGGTCTGTTAGGCAGTCTTTGCATCCATAACTCGTACAACAGCAGTTGACTGCCAGTTAAGTTTATTTTTTTTGCCAACTGTGTGCCGTACACAGCTCTAGGTGCAAAAATACAGACACTAAATATAAAAAGTACCCAATCAAGTGCATTAATGATGTGTGTGAAAAGGAAAATAATCTTGCTTTTGGCACTTATCCTTTAACCAAAGTAGTCCGTCTGTGTTCTGCTTCTGTGTCCCCTGAGAACTGTTGTCATGTAGCCAATATTATGCAGACACCCTGAGAAGATGGTTGGGGTTAGGCCTGCGGGTATGTTTTTCCACCCTGTACGCGACACTGGCGGTTGTGTGGTGCACAAACACTATAACACTACTGCTAGTTTAGTGCAGAGTTGAGTAAGTTTGCTCCCACATTCCATATTACATGTCACTTGTGTCTAACCGTGAAATGATTTCCCTTACTTTATCCAGTTAGCTGGTCACACACACACAGTACCCAGCAGCGAAGTGCTTGCCAAAAATATATTTTAAAAGAAATTCTTTAGTTTGTAATAATTTATTGTCCTTTATTCATTTGAAATGTTATTCCTCCTGATGTAATGGGGTAGAACTGTAATTGTGTTTTAAATGCTGTTATTTCAGATTTTATGTAGTCATTTGTGAAGTCTGGTCTGTCATGGTTGATGCTTTTGTTGAAAAAGGATATGCAAGGGCCAAATATGCCAAGTTGTGCACAGGTTAGATAAGGGAACTTTTGTGTGTTTTTTTCCGCCATTTTCATGAAATTATGTCTTTTACCTTGATAAATAAAATGTTCACTGAAAGCTTTGTGTTCCTGTGAAATACTTATTTGTTTGTTGTTGTTATTTGTTGATGTACATTGGTATATTTGACCCACATTTACCACTGTGTCATTTCCCAGTAACATTTCCAAGAACAAGCCTACCACATTAGAGTTTACTACAGTTCTCTGATACTAAAAAATAAAAGTTGTTTACTTCCTGTTTTGCAAGCAAGCTTCAAAGTTGTAAACACATCCAGATTAAGAACAGCCCTGTAGAGGGAGCACTTCACTGAGGGCACAAACAAATGCACACTGAACATTTAACAAGGCTGATAGTATTCAGGCTCAAATCCCTGACTTCAGGCTTGACGGAGTTTGTTTGCCAGAGTAAATTATAGTCCTTAGGTTTTTCTTATTTCAAAATTTGTGAAAGGTTCAGGCTCAGGGTTTTCTTTTTCTATCAGGCCTGCCATCATTGTACAGAACCAACATTCACCGAATTCTGTACCATCACCTCAGTTCTGCTAGAGAGCAGTGTTTCTTAAGAAATTGTATTTCTTAAATGAGATGCAACACCACCAATACAGGAGGACCCTTGGCCCAGGGGAAAATGCCTTACTCGCCCTCCTTATAGCCCCCCCCCAGAGGGGTACAATACTTCCCTCACAACAAATATCGTCCTTTAACATGGCCACATTATTGTCTGTTTCCATGTGTATGACGAGTACCAGTTGGTGGCAGTATAAAAGTATGTGTCATTAACTTGTGTTTAACTATATTAAAAAAACGTGCTGAAATCCAGAGACCAACCCAATGCAATAAAAAAAACCCTGGTGATTCAGTATTTTCTTCACTGACCAATAAATGCTGATAATATTCACATACTTCTTTAGAAATGTAGAAAAAATACATATATCACATATGTATATTATAATACATCATAAATATATATATATATTTTAAAAATACACCAACATCTCTTGCCACTTCACATATGGGTGGCAGGGTGCCAAACTGCTGTTTGAGTCCAATAATCTTGGGAGTCTGTATGAGATCTAGATTTGTTTACAAATTCATTCTGCCCTGTAAGCTAGGCTGGCATGGCAGGCAGGTGGCAGCTGCCTAATCTGTGGTGTAGTGGGCAGTGTACTTCATCTACATAATGCAGCTGGATGTACGAAAACAGTTAAAGCAGTTTAGTCCATCATGATCTGGAACAAACAAAAATGCTTGGGACCTGGCCCTGATTTATGTACAAGTTCTTCCTTAATAAAATGCCAAAAGCATGCTGGTAGCAAGTGGGCAGGGCGCAACTCCCTTATCGGTGACGTAGTTGGCAGTGGAGACGTTGTCATTGGTGATGTCCTACAGCAGGGACTCCCTCTACCTCTGCACCTCCTGACGCTCTTCACTCTCTGGTACCCAACTAACTACTCTGCTCTCTGTACAACTACTGACCCAATAAGTGGACATTTAAGTTGTCAGTTTAAGTAATATGAAGTTCTAAATGTCTGAGTGGCAGGGTGTGGAAGAGACACTTTTTTTTTCAAAAGTCCCTAATCTGGTCTGATTCATTGTACCTCCTAAACTACAAGTCCTTTTTTCATCAGAGAGACTGGCACCTACAGGCTGGTGTGTGAGTGGTGCCAGCAGGGTGCAGCTCCCTTATCGGTGGCGTAGTTGGAGTTGTTGTTAGAGATTTTATCTGACAGGGTGGCAACTACAGGCTGGTAGAAAGGGGTCAGAGCAGGACACAGCTCCACGGTCGGTGGGGTAGTTGGCAAAGGAGACATTGTCGGTAAGCCCTAGAGATTTTATCTGACAGGGTGGCATCGGCAGGCTGGTAGTGCATGGTCGCAGCAGGGCGCCGCTCCACGGTCGGTGGCGTAGTTGGCAGTGGAGACGTTGTCATTGGCGATGTCCCACAGCAGGGCTTCCCTCTCGCTCTGCACCTCCCTCAGGGCCTCCTGGTACTCCTCGCTTCCCTCTACCAGTGGAGTCCCCTCCCCAGGGTCACCAGACAGGTCGAAGATGAGCGGAGGGTCGTGGACCTGAGGCTGGCCTTCACCTCCGCCACAAGCCTCTGCTGCACCTGGTGGTGTAGTAATAATAACATAAGCGCTGCAGATTTTATTGTTAACTGCGTGGAGACGCGGAGCAATGATGTCACACCGCCGTAAAGTGTAACCGAGTTACCAGGGTCCCAAGTATATAGGGGGCCCAAAAAGGGTTTTCCTCCCTTGTGCTTGTCTCAAGTCGTCACTGACGACAGAAGCTTACAGTATTTCTCAATTGGTTTTGTACATTTCTGGAATCTCTCTCGCAATTTTCAAAACACATTATTCATTCTCAAAACAGCTTTAACAAATGGCAAAACACCATGGATGACCTGCAAAACCAAGTCTCTTCCTCAAAATCCTTAGTTTGTCTTCCAAAACCAAGTTTTTGTGTCAATGAACGCGTCAGTGCCAGCAGAATGGTTAGTCATTGTGTCATAGTGTATGGACAAGCTAGTCAAATCGATTTGTCATGTTGTCAGTTGACTAGTACACTCCTGAGGATACTGATACTGATACTGATACTGTATAAAGTGCACTTACTGTCTTGTGAAATTCTAGGGAAATATTGTAATTTTGCGTGGAGCGTAATTATAAAGGGCACATGAGGCATAGAGTAATGTAATGCAGTACAGTGCTTATTGTTGTATTGCATGCTTGTTTCCTCTTTCCCTTCTACTGCTTTTGATTAGAGAGAGTCAATATTTACCTGCGAGCAATTCACCAATACAGAACACATTTATAGACACAAATCCAATGGAAATTATACAGTGCTTAACACATTATGGCAGCTTGGTAAATCATTTTGCATGTCAAGACTTATACTATGACATAGGGCCTAAATGTTTTGGGGTTTGAGATAGTTTTGTGTATTCAGTGACAATGCTTTTTGAGTGATATGACAAAAGCAATTGCTAATGTACAAAAAAGCTGAGAATTGTACACAACCATCTGCATGATGATGAAAGCATTTGCTAAATGCTGAAAACTATGAGAAACGTATTTTACCATGAGCACAGATAACAGCAGGAAGTCACAATTGAACAAGACGTTTTGAGAATGATAATTCTGTTGTGAGAAATGTACAAAACCAATTGAGAAATACTGTAATTCAATAGCTCGCAAAAGCACAAATTCAAAGATAATTTTCTAATTTGCTATCGGGATGTTGAATGGGGAAAAGTAAGACTAAAGTTGTTTTGGCTAGGCTGACAGCAGGGAAACTTTATTGTCAGCAAAGTGCAAGGCCACAAGCACAGGTCGAGGAGGTCACAAACTTTTTCAGCGGGGACCCCCTGTTTGACTAGGCAATTTTTTGTCTATTAATATTGCTAGATTTTACATTAAAAGTTTGTCCACTAATACAGCTAGTAATCCACAGGACAGCAAAATACATCTGTTAATCATACAAGTGGACACTGTTACTAACCAAATTATGGAATTATCTTAGCTGTTAACCTGTGGATCTCCCTTTTTTATGCAATGTCCCTTTTGTCCCCTTCAGTACCTCCACCACCCCCCTTGGGGCCCTGACCCCCAGTTTGGGAACCACTGAGTTAGGATAATGGAAACACCACGATGTCAAATCAAATGTGTCAGGTGTTACCGGCATATGCATGTGGTCATAGAGAGGTGGGTTTTCAGATTATGCTAGTCTAAAAAAAGTGAAAGTAATACATTCCCATCTTATTTACTGCTTCCGAGGACTGTAACCAATACCCTGTAAATAACTGTAAGTCACTTTGGATAAAAGTGTCAGCTAAGTGTAAAGTTATGTAATGTAATGTAATGTAATGTAATGTAATGTAATGTAATCTTGCTTGGCTCACCTGTCAGGTAGAAGGCTTTGTGAGGCCCCACACGAACGGCCTGCAGGTCTCCGAAGAAGCCAGCTGCACCACTGTTTGGATGGAGGAGACTCTGCAGACATGAGGGATAGGTGAGAGGTAAAGGGAAATTCCATGTAAATGGCAACCGGACCATCATACAATAAACTGACTTGTTATTGAAAGAAAAAAACACTTAAAAAAATACCATCAAGGTCTCTATGTCACAGAGGTAAATAAGTTGAACCAGTGTGTCATATACTATGCTGCCCTATCAAACAAAAATGCAGTAACTGCATTGTTGTTTAAAATTATTTAATATGATTTTAATGACATGTATATGAAAATATTAAGTAAGTAAAATAATTGATCTGCAAAGACTGGTAATATAATAAAGTGACAAAGCTGCCACATGTCAATGATCTACCTAAAACAACTCAGGCTGGAGTCGTTTAACTTACTGTGCAGCTCTGTGGAGTTACTGTCTTTTTGCTTTGTAGGTCAATATCGGTCCCTCCGTACTCCCTATTTTCGCTTTAGCAATCAAAAAAGGTCAATTCACTGTGATTTTCTGCAATTCTGTACCGGTACTTTCAAGACAGCTGTACGGTAGGCTGCATCACTGTTTGGATGGAGGAGGCTTTGCAGACAAATTTCCCGGTAGCTCAACAGTCCTCAGGGGCCAATGCTGTTCTTGTCTTTTCTGGACTGGTCCACAATTTAGAGAGATCAATGCTAAAGCTTGTGCATGTGACAGGCCAGTTTCAGCCAGAAATGGCTGGCTGATTTTTTCACCAAAGTGACAATTTGTAGGTGCCAGACAATAGACACAGACAGTGGAACGAAGTAGGTCTGCACACTGCCAACTGCGCTCCACAATTAAACGTTAAAACAGGCAACATTCCAGTCACTCTGGATCTTCGTCAGGCATCCACCTTATTTGATTCTGCTACGATGAGCAATCTTACCTTCCGACCGGTGTCTGACTTTCCCAGCAGGATGTCTGTCATGTCAATGCCATCGATCCTCCTGTCTCTGGGTAGCTCTACACCAGCTAGTGAAAGGAGGGTAGGGAAGATGTCCATACCACTGCCAAAGAAGACAGCACAGAAGACAACAATCTGACAGACATACCAGAGAAAGTAGAATATCTGAGAAGGCTCACTCTGCTGATTGGTGCCCATTGTAGCCAATAATCTTGCAGTTCCACCTAGTTGGTGAACGCAGGCAAGTGAAAAACTAGACTGCCTGTGCAGTCGCCTTCGACTGCTTAAGGTATATCCCCGAAACGCGACGCTTCCAGTCCCCAATCATTCCTACCACTCCCGTCCACCTTTTCATGAACGTTTATGATAAATACAAAATATAAAATAAATATATTTAATATCTATACATAGATCAATGACGTGCATAGGCTTAAAACCAAATGACTATTGTGAAAATGAAGGAAAAAATGGGGCAAATGGTAACACTGTTTTAATGGTTCACTATTACAGTGGATATACCACATTAGGTACAGTGTAATAACCAGTGTAACAATATTAAATACCACGTCATACCAGTGTGACACCATGTACCAATTATGTACTTATATCATGTAGGCTATTTGTGTGTAAGTGGTATTACATGGTATTGCATATTTGTACACTGGTATTACACTAGTATTACATGGTATTACATATTGTTACACTGGTTATTACACTGTACCTGGTATTGCCTATTTTTACACTGGTATTACACTAGTATTACATGGTATTAAATATTGTTACACTGGTTATTACACTGTAGGCCTACCTGATATGGTAGATTCACTGAAATGGTGAACCATTAAATTAAGGAGTTACCGGTCAAATCAATCCATCCAGTCAGAAGTTATGGGCCCAATAAAAATTCCACCATTTTGAAAGTGTTGACCTCCAAACTCGAATCAGTTCATGAACCTACCCTGCAGTATTCACACACCAAATCTGGGACAAATCCATCCACCCGGTCAGAAGTAATGGGCCAAACAAAAATTCGGCCATCTTGAATTCGGCCATCTTGAAATTGTTGACCTCCAAACTCGAATCACTTCATGAACCTACCCTAGAACATTCACACACCAAATCTGGGACAAATCCATCCACCCGGTCAGAAGTTATGGACCAAAGAAAAATTCGGCCATCTTGAATTCGGCCATCTTGAAAGTGTTAACCTCCAAACTGTAATCAGTTCATGAACCCACCCTAGAGCATTCACACACCAAATCTGGGACAAATCCATCCACCCGGTCAGAAGTAATGGGCCAAACAAAAATTCGGCCATCTTGAATTCGGTCATCTTGAAATTGTTGACCTCCAAACTCGAATCAGTTCATGAACCTACCCTAGAACATTCACACACCAAATCTGGGACAAATCCATCCACCCGGTCAGAAGTTATGGACCAAACAAAAATTCGGCCATCTTGAATTCGGCCATCTTGAAAATGTTAACCTCCAACTGTAATCAGTTCATGAACCCACCCTAGAGCATTCACACACCAAATCTGGGACAAATCCATCCACCCGGTCAGAAGTAATGAGCCAAACAAAAAATCGGCCATCTTGAAATTGTCGACCTCCAAACTCGAATCAGTTCATGAACCTACCCTAGAACATTCACACACCAAATCTGGGACAAATCCATCCACCCGGTCAGAAGTTATGGACCAAAGAAAAATTCGGCCATCTTGAATTCGGCCATCTTGAAAGTGTTAACCTCCAAACTGTAATCAGTTCATGAACCCACCCTAGAGCATTCACACACCAAATCTGGGACAATCCATCCACCCGGTCAGAAGTAATGGGCCAAACAAAAATTCGGCCATCTTGAATTCGGCCATCTTGAAATTGTTGACCTCCAAACTCGAATCAGTTCATGAACCTACCCTAGAACATTCACACACCAAATCTGGGACAAATCCATCCACCCGGTCAGAAGTTATGGACCAAACAAAAATTCGGCCATCTTGAATTCGGCCATCTTGAAAGTGTTAACCTTCAAACTCTAATCAGTTCATGAACCCACCCTAGAGCATTCACACACCAAATCTGGGACAAATCCATCCACCCGCTCAGAAGTAATGGGCCAAACAAAAATTCGGCCATCTTGAATTCGGCCATCTTGAAATTGTTGACCTCCAAACTCGAATCAGTTCATGAACCTGCCCTAGAGCATTCACACACCAAATCTGGGACAAATCCAAACATCCGTTCAAAAGTTATCGCGTTAACACGAAAGACCTTACGCGGCGGCGGCGGCGGCGGCGGACGCGGCGGACGCGGACGCGGCGGCGGCGGCGGTGCACGCAAAACCATTACCATTACATCCCCGACGCTCCGCGTTTCGGGGATATAATGAATGGGAGTCAATTGGGCTAAATGGTAAAATATATTTTCAATTTCCAGTCATATACCTCATAAATACAAGATTTCCTCTTAAGACCTATGGTCGGTATTATACTAAGAGCCTGTATTGTCAAGTTTTTTGGAGTTTATTTTTTCCACCAGGGCAGAAGATTTCCACCTCTACTGGCTAGCATTCTTATAATGTATATGAATAAATATATTCTTGTAGGCAGCACATTCTTCATTTGTCTGTGGTGGTACTGCAGCTAGTTGCTGATTACGAGCAACTTCTGTCTGAGCTTTGTCATTATAGAGATTCTCTGGACGTACCCAGTGTTTCCCTCAGAACATTTTGTTAGTGAAGTTGGTAGGCATCAGAGACTTGAGACTATCATCATAGTGGTGGTGGTGCTCTGCAGTCTCGTATAAAATATTATATGAAATAAATTACAAACATAATAAATAAATTCTCCGTTCTGGACGGCCTGAAAACAGTAGGCCTACTAGAGAAGGTCTGCTCTGAACTGTTCCTCCTCAGTACCTGAGTAGAGCGCCACTGGTGGTGTTGGCTGGTATCCTGCCGGGCCAGTATGCCACAGTGGGGACGCGATGGCCCCCCTCCCATGTTGTCCTCTTTGCAGAGCCCCCACCTGGGATGTGGATGGGAAACACACGTGATTTATTTTAAATCAAAACACCCCACAAACACTATAAAAAACATCCACACACTGACCATTTCACAGTAACTTTATTGACAACGTTTCAGTCTTAGCCCTTCATCGGGTAAATTCAAAACACTCCAACTTGAATAGACATTATAGCCACTACACATTTTAGACATTCTATTTCTAACTAGAAATGCACTCAGAGAGTGCAGAACTCTACCAAGGAAGCTGTTTGATAAAACATGTGAATATGCTACACCTTATTTTTCCAAGTCTTTTTGCCTTGTTTTTGTGGAGTTAGAAACTGGACTGTCAAAAAATTAACCTTTCGCCCTTGGCGGAAGCAATTAGCTCATCCTCAAAATTCATAATACTGTAGTAAACGGTGAATTGATAGAGTAATAGACTAATGGACTAATACACATAGCCTAGTACTTCTAAGTTTGCTTTATGGGTCCTTGTATTTACCTCTGGCCGTCTGCCACTGTCCCAGGAAAGGCCCGGCACTGCCTGCAAACTGACACTTCTGCTCCCATGGACCGTTATCTCCTGAACAGAGGACAGACACATTATTCATCTACTGTATATTCTCTCCAAAGAACTAAATAGATTAAATACTGTATTTTAAGGTGTAAAGGATCTGCGCATATCCGAAAGACAGCGTTCATTTAAGGGCAACCTGAAGTGTGTTTCGACCTGCTGTCACCATTGAATCATTGGTCTCCTAGCAACTTGGCCAACCCTGTGCGATAGTGACCCCTGCTATGGCTACCCACCACAGGAAGCTTACATTGTTTCAGTGACACGCATTGTAAAAAATAAGTAAACGGCCTAAATAAATGTTCATGTACCACTTCACCAGTAGAACGCTTGACTATTTGTTACAAAAACCACAATACTGCATAACTACAACATTACACAGAGTGTTTAGTAATACATGACTAAATGTACTAAATCACTGTCATTTTTTTGAAAACAAACTTATAAGGGGACATGTATCAATGCATTAAAGCAATGATCCTGGGAGTGCTGTGGTACACATGGGGACCAAGATGTCCCTGGGACATTTCCCAACCATACCCCATCTCTCTCTGTCATTTTCTGTCTATTCTTTACTTTCATGTATAAAATAAAGCTAAAACCATAAAATAACTAAAGCCATGTTCCTACCAGTAAACCATTTCAGTAACAACAAATGTAACAGGGGACTTGTATTGACACATTTGTAACACTTTTCAATGATGTTGCATGATTTATAGTGGAATACCGACACATTAAAAGCATTACTCCTACCAGTGAAGAGTATGAGGTTGTTTTGTTTGTCGAGGAGGTCTGAGGTGGCCTTAATGGCCCCTACCAGCCTGTCCATCTCACGGAGGGTGGCTGAGTACACTCCCTCTCCTTCCCCCTGGCCCTGGACGGCTCTGTCCTCTGCAGCGGCACCAACACCCACACCTGCAGGGGACAGTGGCAAGTCCATGTCACGGAGGGTGGCTGCATATATACCCTATCCTCCCCCTGCCCGCTTTTAAAACAACAACAACAACAACAACAACAAAAATAATAATAATAACTGTATTTGTATTGTACGACATGCAGCTCAATGTGATTAACAAAAACAATATTAACAAATATTAATAATGAAATAAAATGAAAATAAATACAAATGAAATAAAGATGAAACAAATAGAATAG